>NC_084713.1:15580986-15880986 GCF_033807575.1 Cydia pomonella
AAATTTCACAGTTACATTGCTTTACTATCCTTACTACTGGGACAGGCCAGCCAAACTTAAATAAATAACCACAGAAAGCTCAATAAGGCTTGTGGAAAACGCCAAAGTACGAAAAAAGGCCCGATGATGTTTTATTAAAGAGTCCCAGGTACTATATTTTATCCTTATTGAGGAAACAAAAACCATTAAATTTTAGCCGCTGGCGATGACTAGTGTTAAACATCACCTCAGGTGATTCACCTGGCAATTGATTTTCCCAATAGAAATGTCTGGAAATGTATATTTGAATTAAATACATGATTCCCTTAATACTACACCAAACCCCGATCTCTAAATCTTGAATTCCTTCAAGTGGCCTTCTCTAACTTCCACTAATGAACAGCTGCGGACAACCTGGATAGCATAATAAGGATAGTATAACAAACTTAATCGTCAAGTCTTGTTGCTGTACCATTTTTTGGAGCTGTACATCTTCGTTTATATATAACAAATCTCAAAGTTATGAAGACACTTATTCTTCACAACATTCAAGCCAAAGTTTAACCTACTTCAATTCTAAGAAGGGAGGAGGTTCTATATTATAGCATTTTGTTATGTATGTTCACCGGTTATTCTATGTCCCGTCGTGGTCCGCATTGGTAATTATATTTTTTGTTTTAATTATTGTTTGTTTTTTGATTTGACAAGGAGGTTTCATCCAAGGAGGTCCAAAATTAATTTGATTTTGATCTAATGATGTGTCTATGAGGAATTGCAGGAAACTTCTAAATTTTTAAATGCACAATGTATACTAAGTATGTGTGATATTGGGTGGTTTTTTAAGGCAATTCAAGCATTTATTCTCGAAGATCACCAATTTGGTGGAGTAGAACCTGATGATGGAGACCACAGATAATATGTGGAGCTTCCGTTATTTATGTATGAAGTATCGAAAATGACCTAACGAAGAGTCTGAGAGGTGAGGTGAGATGTAGGCGTGGGAGCTGAAGGCAGAGGGGTCTGAGGTTGGGGAGTTGAGGGAGTTAGGGCTTAACGGGTCAGGGTTTGAGGGTTGGGGGTTGAGAGGATAGTGAGTATGATGGGTCAGGGATTGAGGGGTTCGGGGAGTTTGTGGAGGTGGGGTCAGGAGTTGAGGGGTTGAGAGTGAAAGGTTAAACACTGACCGATTTGGTGAAATTTACAGGTATTTGGTGAATTAGAACTGTAGGTGGTCATTGATTTTTTTATATTTTCAAATAAAGGCCTCTGTAAGTGGGGACGGGAAATAACTTACTCTGAATCCCATGCCTGCGTGCTATGGTAGTTCGAAAATTAGTAAAATTACATACTTTCTCTAGCTACCTAATACGCCATGGTCAAACCAAACTACACACTGGCGCAGTCCGTACCATGTCCGTACCATGTTCGTCTGTTCTAACACTTCGATAGTATGGAGGGCGGTCCACTTAAGTGATTTTTACGCTTCAAAAAGTGGCTTGGTAATGACTTTAGACTTATCAGTTGGTAAAGTATATTCTTAATTAGGATAATATTTTTGATACTTTTTGAAGTCTTATGGAAAAAAAGTGTGTTAACTTAAAGCTGCATGGTCAAGATTTGTTTAAATTTGTCGACAACTTAATAGAAAAATATATTTAAACAACGAAATCCTTCGGGTAGATGCCAACCAACATATTGTGTTGACTATATATTAAGGAAAATGTTCAAAGTTTCACAATAAAACAAGTTTTCGTAAAGTAAGCGTCAGCTACCTTCTCCGAGAACTTTTAGTACTTACCTAGTGAGTTTGTTTCTAATCTTATTTGTTGTTTAAGTAGAGATCATCTCAGCGAATGTTTAGAATTCGTAAAGAGCAACCTTTTAAGCAAATACTGAATTGAATATCATTCTTTATTATATTTATTCATGGCAAAAAATTTTACCAAGTGACGTATTCGAGCTTAAGTGTAAAAAATGCTATGTCACGGTTTCATTTCATCGTGAACTAAATTACGGAAAATTGAAAAATAGGTAATGCAAAAATAGTACATTTCAACGCAAGTGTGCATAATGTACATTGACGATTTTTTTAAATACAATTTGCGAAAATATCACAATAAAAATATTGGTTATGTGAGTAGTGTAAAACAGTGTTAGTGTACGAAGAGATCTTACAGTTACGAATTATCCCCAAGAACTTGAATTATATTGATAATTCAGATACACTACGTTCAGCGATGATTTCATACAAAAACACTCTCATATTTGCAATTTAAGTTGTATTATTTTGATACAACTACATTTTAAGTGCAATTGGCGGGCACCCGTTTTACTTTTAAATTCTTTTTCTGTTAACAACAACCACGTGGCAATGATAGTTTTAATTCAGCAATAATGAAAAAGATGTAGTGAAATATCGTAATTTATAACAGTTTATTATTATATAATAACAAATATATATTTTTGGGAATAATGAACGTGAAACGGCGAAATAAAAAATAAAACAAAGTTTTTGGGATCCAAACTCTTTGGTGGTGGACGTATGGATAACAGTCAGAAATAAAATTAATAAAGTTGGAAAAGGTAAAACGCTAAACAGCTACGTAAAGTAGCACTTTTTGGGCAACTGTATTAAACATATTTTTCTATTCGTCGACTGTAATGGTTGAATTATGATTTCGTATCCCAAACTGTAATTGCATACTTTTCATGCATAATTTTCTAACTCCAACTATAATATTCATAGGCAACGCTGTAGTCAATTATAGTGAATTTGACCAATCGCGTGGCACACGGTCCAGTGGAACAGACACCAACGCGCGACTATTTCCATGAGTAATATTCATATATTATGCACGCGTTGATGTCTTTTTATACTACTGAGGTACTTGCCTAATATTCTTTAATTATTTAGGTTTTATACTAGAAAAAGTGTTATTTAGATGACTTGTAGAAAAAGTATTGTATACAATAGTGATACAGTACTCGACTGAAAAGCTCTCTATTATATCACGATTGTAAAAAATACTATTGTCAAACAGACTTGAAATTTTTAAGAAGTCACAGCTTAACACTTATATCTTTTTAGTAAAGATCGTGTTGTCATATAATATATATAACACTGGCTGAGGAGTATGAACGTGATACTTTTAAATTTTAAATTAAGCCACACGACCAAAAGATTGAACAATATCAACGAATATTTCAAAAAAGGAAACTTGTTGGAATTATATTAGTAAATGATCTACAAATAACTCGGGCTTGGCGACATAAAAGTACTGTAATAATGCCTGCAGGCTGCAAAGTGCTTTGTGTCCTGAATATCACAAAGTCCGTGGAAATGTCATTGTAACATGAGGCTAAACTAAATTCGAGGTATTAGTATGATGAACAATTTATGTTGAAAATAGCAGTGAATCTGCATTTATTTGTCATTTCATAACATTCAAACTATGTTAACTAAAATATAATGTGAATGGTAAATAGCTGCAGTTAGGAGTAAGGTGTTAGGAGTAAGGTGAACATGATCAAAGATTATCCGCGTGAACGCCGTCACTTTTACATAGGTGGTTTTTATAGTGTGACGGCACGAATCATGATATATTTAAAAGAAAAAATTGGAGTAAGTACTATTGATATTTCACCGATAATTGTAAAATTTCTACAGCTTTACACGTTAAAAGTTAAATATCGTAAAAACGTAAAAGAAACGTCGAGAACGTAAAAGTCGTCTTTTCCTTAATGAAATTGTGTATTTTTTCTCCAGTTATGGGCAATGGGGTGATTGACGTCGAGAGCAGGTCACGAGTCAGATGTTTTAAATATAGTGCATATCGTTAAAAAATAACTGTAGTTTTGGCCTGAATTACGGTATTATATATTGAATTCATTAGTTTATGCGGTTTCAATAGTTACTATGCATAACTATATTTCGAACTTACAATACTTACGATTCCGAATAAAATTACTGAAATTTTATATGATTTGAATTTAATGTCTATTAAAATTATGACATGAAATACTAAGCAAATGATACGATCCGGGTGACGTCAAAACAATAAAGTTCCACTGCGACGTTTCATGTGACCAAGATAACCTACTTACAGTTTAATATAATCATTAGTAAAGTTTTTAAAAGTTGAAATTATAATACTAAACGGAAGTAAACGGACCGAAACCTGTGGCGTGTTATCGGCATGGCTATTTATAATCGGGTGGCGGTGCTCGGTGGGCGGTTGACGTCATCGCGGGCGTCCGCCGGCGGAGGGGCTGGTAGCGGGGGGCAGGCGCGCCCTCCGATACGCACTCGCAAATTCGCACCTCCATGAATGGACGAATTAAATTATCCTCTATCGAGCACTAAATTTATACAAGCCTGACCTGAACACCAAACGCCTTCTTTAAGAGGTTCTGTCATAATTTATCATCTTGAGACGGCTATTGCGCCGCCGTGTATGTTAAATAGCTGTATCGTGCGGTAAGCGGTCTGCTGGAGAAATGCCGCGTGTGGTTGTCTCAACTCTCAAGCCTTGGCGCGGATTAGTAATGAGCTCCAAATAAATAATACTTGTAAATTATACAGTCAGCTGAGACTAGGGTATGGTTTTAGCTCTATTCCAAAATTATGACTGTTTAGTGTTTCGTAAGGCCAAAAGATCGTAAAACTCATAACATTAATATCACACTGCCATTTGCGTAAACATTTAGTTACTTATTATTATAATAATTAATTAGGAGGGCGTTTCTGAGATTAATCATTTTTCATTTACCTGGTATTTTGTGAATTTACATCACACGTGTGCCATGTAAATTTGGCTACAAATGTTACAAAATAAAAATATTTTCACGAACTAATTAAAACAATTTCTGTCAATTAGTTTGATTATAGAATGGCCAGTATATTGGTCTGTTATTATAATCATATTACCTGCCATGTATTTAATAAGCTAGAAATAGTTGTTTGACCAATTAACCTATTAAAAGAAAATTAAGAGTATTGCATGTAAAGGTATGCCCTTAACAAATTATAACATGTCGGCAAGTATGATTTGAATTTAGTACGGATACACCGAGCAGCACTGTGCGTGTGTACCGCTGTAATAATCATTTTGTTCCGTGTCAACAAAATAATTCCCACTTGATGTGGGTTTCAATTCAATTATACTTATCACGCAAACTACTACCTAATCGCCAGTGCTGGTACAAGAACGACGGCCGAGCATATATTCGACTTTATTATAATGTCGTCTCTTTATAGGTATAATTTATTCTTTATCGTATGACATTACAGTTACTGGATACAACTAAAAACATTATCTAGATATTGAGACAATGCGTTCTTCAAATACATATTGGCCCTTTCACATGAGGTTCACGGGGTCTTCAAACCCTCCCTTGAATTTGGTGAAGCGGGCACTCTAGAACAATGTGTTTCCGTCCAACAACCGTCTGCTCAGGGTCACTATCCGGTGCACTGAGGGGAGTGACACCAGCCCATTTATACCAATGGTACGCAGTTTCCAACGCATGTTCTGATGCGGATGAATATCTAGTTCTGGACATGACCGGAACCCATAGCCACTTTTCAAACTGACAGACATGAAAGGAGTAATGGTTTCGAAAGTACGTAGATACGTACGAATCTAATCTACTTGAAATATATTATTAAGAGAAACTCATAATCAACCGGTTGTTAAAATTGTTAAAAAGGTTTTTTGTGAAATTAGGTGGCAATATACTGGCAAAGTAGCAATATTACTGGCAACTATTCCTTAAGATGAAAGTGCATACAAACGTAGTCCTCATTTTCCTCCCTGGATAATTAACATTATTGAACATATTTTGACACAATTTGTTGTATATTCAGCACAGCTCTGCCCCTGCGTTTGGTTTTTCCGATTTTTGATTATTATGCTCTCCGAGTACAATACAGCAACGCATTTTAGGGTACTGTTGGGCTGCCTCGACACTGTAGTGCATCAGGGATGTTTTCAGAAGCACATGTAGATTGGTTTTTACGCACAATTCGAAAAATATGTGCCTCCCTGGTGCGCAGGGTGAGAGCCAGCACCAACGTATCCTGAAAAATGATCTCGAGCTGACTGGACTGTCGCACATGAATCGGTGCTGTGCAGTCTCAAGTGGCAGCGATCAGTGCTGATCCATGAATGGACAACCAATTTAATTTACATTTTATTATAAACCTACTAACCTTAGTAATAAGTAAATAATAAAAATGTAACTAACAATATGTGGATCCTAAATAAAGAACTTTTTTATTATTATAAAAGTTAGGATCATTTCAAAAATTTGTATGAAATCGGTTTTATGCCTTTTATTTTTTACAAGTACTCAAAATTCAAACAAAAGTCATACGTAGAGGCATAGACTAAGGTTAATATACATCAAATTATGTAAAAATAGGTTTCCATAATGTCAATGATTCAGAGAGGGAAATGGGTATTACGTTTGTATTGAGAAACGGCCATCTCCTTTCCTCTTAAAATTTCATACACTGTAAGTACTACCAAGTATAATCATTGATCGTATCCTAAAATCATTGCAAAATATATATAAGGGTAAAAATTCAAATTAGTTTACGTTTCATATACTGTAGTAAATTTGAACACATATTGCTATTTTATTGCATTTTCAAGACGGTGTAAAATATTTTCTGCAACCACAGTGCTTTCTCGTAGCTTTATAATATCATCGCACGTACGTACGTGTCGACACAGCGCGTCAAGAAGAGAAATGTAGTATTTTTTACTTGTACTTGCTGTCACATGAGCTTGAAGCGCTGGTGGCCTAGCGGTAAGAGCGTGCGACTTGCAATCCGGAGGTCGCGGGTTCAAACCCCCGGCTCGTACCAATGAGTTTTCGGAATTTATGTACGAAACATCATTTGATATTTACCAGTCGCTTTTCGGTGAAGGAAAACATCGTGAGGAAAACTGGCGGACTAATCCCAACCAGGCCAGTTTATCCTCTGGGTTGGAAGGTCAGATGGCAGTCGCTTTCGTAACAAACTAGTGCCTACGCCACATCTTGGGATTAGTTGTCAAGCGGACCCCAGGCTCCCATGAGCCGTTGGCAAAATGCCGGGACAACGCGAGGAAGAGAAGAAGACTTGCTGTCACATTCTAAAAGGGTTCACGTATAACATGTTTGGCGTAAATAGCGGTTCAATTCGTGCACCGTTGTAACTTTTTAAATAAAATCAAAGTAAAAATCGAACAGTGCGTAGCGAAGATGCCAATCGTTTACGCTCCGTAGCAAAACGAAACGCAACTATCTCTGTCACATTAAGGGCTGGTACAGACGGACTGCAACCCGGCTGCAATTTGTATGGGAACTGCACGGACTCTGCGCGCCAACTAAAACGTACCGTAGAGAGTGATAGAGAGAGATTACCGTATCGTTCGCTACGCTAACTAATACCAAATAAAATCTATCTATCTATCTACGCAGTTGAGCGATTGGCATCGTGGCTAGATGCCCTGGCCGCGTAGCCAACGTACATATCGTTCACAGCTCCGTGGCGAACGAAACGCAACTGTCACAGTCGCACTAATATGGAAGAGTGATTAAAGAGAGATAGCTACGATACGCTACGGAGCGTGAACGATTGTAACGTTGGCTAAGCGGCCAGAGCTTACTTTCGCTCACGTATTGGGGGCCTAGCCAAGATGGATAATCGTTGATAGAGAAAGCCAATCGAAATTTAAATAATGTATGAAAAAAGGTCACGTAAACTTATCGTAGTATCTACCATCCCGATACATGTTTAGTTTTCGTTTGGCGTTTGACGATGTACAGTCGCCATCTGATATGCCATAGTGCTCACAAATATCTAAACACGCTTCTATTGCCACGGCGTTAGAGTCCGTGTTCAGATATTTTGAGCACCTTGGCCGCCCCAATATATCTGATGGCGACTGTACGATTGTTATCATGGCTAGGCGCCCTGAACGTGTAATTAATACCTACTAATACACAAGTTGAGAACAGAAAGTTTGTTATTTACGTAACATTTAATAAACATTAAATGCCGCAAAATTGTGCCTACTTCGCCCTCCGCTGGGTATTTGCGCTCCAACGTTTTATATTTGAATACTAACGTCACAACCATCATTCCAAGTCACACAACAATCAATTCCAAGTTACAACATGATACTAGTGATGGTTTAAAGCAAGTGGTGGCCAAACATTTCAAAGGAGGGCCAAAATTGCAGCAAAATGCAAATTATTTCGAATGATGGTGGCGTTATCCGGGCGGATAAAATCCTATGGCGATGCGGGCCCGAAGCTGGCCCGCGGGCCGTACTTTGCCCACCACTGGTTTGAAGGAAAAAAATGGAAATGGATAGCTTCGTTGGTTTATACCGATGCAAGGATTGCCGAGGTCGCGGGTTCATGTCCTGCCGGAAGTGTTGTTTTTAAATTTTATCCTTTGATATAAAAATTTGCAGTATCGCTCGCAGACGTATCTGCTTTTTTTCTGTTATTCTGTATATTTAAATCTGAATACGCTTGTTTACTTCAGTAAGTGAATATTTAGTGGCGTAGTACTGAGCGTGGATTCACGACGCGTAGCACTTGTAGTACGTATGGCCGTAGACATTGATAAGGTGCAGTAAGTTATTAAACTTAGTTTTTAAAAAGTCGTAGCACTTTTTTTGAATCACGGCTGCCCTTAAATTTAATTAGCAATTTTGAAGCCTTTCTCGTGGGACTGTATCGATTCGAATCCTGAGTTTTTGACTTTCGCTTGATAGAAAAAATCACGCACATAGGTCTAAAATGTATTTAAAAAAATGTAACTAATTATACACAAAAGGTAAAAATATTTATATATATATATACTACGTCGGTGGTAAAAAAGCATACGGCCCGCCTGATGGTAAGCAGTCTCCTTAGCCTATGTACGCCTGCAACTCCAGAGGAGTTAAATGCGCGTTGCCGACCCTAACACTCCGCACCCTCGTTCAGCTAAAATATGAAAATTGTTTTCTATAAATCTGCAATATCATGTTTGGAGGGAACGTATTGATTACTTTATTTAATATTAGACGTATACGTACAAAATTAAAAAAGAAAACATGATATCTGCACTCCCGGGCACGCACTTGCATCTCTCTCATGCTTACGGTCAGTGAGGAGAAGAGCACGAACTTTACTGGGTCTTATTTTTTACTGAGTGCAGTATTTTAATTTAACAATTTGTTCAAATTTTGATAGAGTTACTACCTGGAAAACCTCTTCAAATGGTATAGGGTATGCCATAAATAAGTCAACATTTAAAATATTATTTTCAATAACAAAACAATTAAACAGAAAATACACGTAGCGCATCTTGGAGGTTCAGACAGTTTAGTGCATTTTTTGATGGTCTGATATTCCGCATGACTGCATGTGGATTCAGTTTCCCTGGAGTACTTGGCAGAGTGGCCGTAGAGGTGTTCTGTAGAGCGTGCTGTGTGTAGATGTTCGATAATGTTATCGAATTATTTCCTTATCTCTTAAATAACAACACATCCATAATGGAACAAACTGTTCCATTATGGATGACCTTACTTTCATGTTACATATATATTTAATTATACTTTTGTATGGCCCCCAATATGCGGTTAAATGACGTTTCAACTTTTTTCTCTCTCATTTTGCTTACTGTTTTTAAGCAGCGAAGTGTACCTTTATTTTAAGTTGCTGAGATGAAAAGCATTTGTCTTAAAAATGGCCGATGAGGTTAAGTTTTGCTGCTTAAAAGCTAGTTGGCGAAGTGCATTTATGGTAAGTTCATAATTAAAAAGTTTAACAAATTGCAGGCTCTCGCGATAATAATGTACTTAATTATGCTGCGGCCAAATTACATGAATTGTCACAGTCCAAACATTTAAAAAAATAATACCAATCATTTGTCAACCAAAAATACATTTCTTTTTCATTACATGGCACAACCCTTATATTGATGCTAGTGATTTCAAAATAGATTAAGTTAAGAACAACTAGTAAAGTTTGTATGTGGGTCAGGGACAGAGATGAGATTCAATTGAGATCATATTGGTTACAAACGTTTACTATGTAATACTCAAATGAACTTAGATATGTACAACAATACGAAAAGGCAAAAAGGGTCTGAATAAATCCGCTTCTTGACGCAGCAACAATATTACCGGCTATATGTTCGAAGATAAGGAAGAATCGATGCGTCACGATAGTTACAAGTGAGAGATAAAATAGGAAAAAATATTTTATTTTGGTTACTTTTTTCTCCAAGACGTAGTTGATATGCTTATTTCGCGGCTTGGTACCACGATGCAACCAATTTATATCATTGCACAGATTATTCTCTAGGATAATTGAACTTAATAGGTTTAACGTTAAAGGTACTAAATCTTCGTATACGAAGATACTACATAGATTTTTTTTTACTATAGTAAAAAAAAATATACCTTAGCATTTAAGGGTTTCGTACCTTAAAAGCAAACTGTACCCTTCTAAGGATCACTTTGTTGTTCGTCTGTCTGTCTACCCGTCCGTCCGTCTGTCTGTCAAGACCCTTTATCTCGGGAACGCATGGTATCGAGTCGAGAATATAACCATACACTCAGGTATACAGTCCCTTTAAGCTGGTGAATACATTAAACTTTCTAAGTTAACTTTTAAAAAAAAGATATGGCCCGTTTATGCCGCAAAAAAAACGTATATTTCGACACTCCCAAATTTATTTTTTAAAAATGAAATCGGTACGTTGTAGCGCCTGCGTAGCTATGGTAGCGGAATTTATAATAAAATATTTATTTTTAATATTTATTTTTTATTAAAGTACAATTTTTTGGTTATATATAGTTGATGAATAATCGCGGCATAATTGCATAATAAGATGCAGTAGGTTCAGCCAGCAAAGTTTTTGAAAATCGTTGTGGTTCTACGTTTCTTTCTACCTTCACATTATATGGGCGATCCTGCCATCTACGGTGTCGCGTGTGCAGTCAGTTACCGAGTGATACTGAGAGGTCAATTAATTAAAATGTAAACATGGCTTAAGTGGACAATATATCTAAACGCACCTTAAAAGTCTGTACAATTTTTGCTAAAAGCGAAAAAATATCAAAAATGCTTCTAAATCCCCGACGCACGCACAGCCGTCTCACTCACGCTTATGCTCAGTGAGAGTGAGAGAAGAACCTGAACCCAATGACTGTCAGAATGGCGGGTGTACCTTTTTCTGTTAATTACTTCATGTACGGAGGTACCTTTTTTTTAACATGAAGTACAAAATAGGGAAAATTTGGTACTTACATATTTTTGGTCATGCAGCATACCTTTTATTTCTGATTTGTTGAAATTATATGTATTCGCTCAACTATATTTTAAAAAAAAACGAGGATTTTTTATAGGAACGTTACGGAACGTTACACTTACGTATGTATTATTTATGACATGAGATTATTTCGTCTGAATGATTCTAATGACGACGTATTCAGCAAATAAAAAATATATAAATTTTATTTGCCATATGAAAACGAAAATATAAAAGCTCGTGACATTTAAGTTTATAACTTTTTTTTACTTAGGTTCATACTCGTAGGCATATATTACATGTATATGTAAAATGTAGCTGTTGCCCACGACTTCGGGCGCGTGGAGTTTTATATTGATTGTTTTAATGTTACGAGTACATGAACATATTTAACAACGTGCATCAAGAAATAACAGTTGAGTTAATAATTTGACAAATGATATATTAATTAGCCTGTTACAATGTGTTTCTATAAAGTTCTCCAGTCTCTCACGTAGTTTTAGTTATCACACTTATTTCTTTTATACACCGTGGACTGGTTAAAACCCGACAGATTTTAACAACGCATTCCTGAGGTCTTAAGGAGTTAAAAAAATTATATGACTTTTGGTTAAATTTGGCCGTTTTTTTGCGTTTTCTGCATATGACAGGTTATTAATTTTTACATATTGGCGAAAAAACATTACAATGGATAAGTAATGTTTTTTATTAACAAATAAAAATGGCGAGTTTCCTATACCTAAAACTTTAATGTCTGTCAGTAGGTATGTCTAAGCTAACCCGAGTCACACGTCGCAGAAAAAAGGCGTTTTTTACAAATTATTATAGAATTTTTTTTAACAACAATTGTCATCATCTCTAAAACAAGACCGATTTGAGGAAACTTTGCATGAACTTTTAGTCTGTAAATGCGGTCAAGAATACACCTTTCAAATCTTTCGGGTTTTACAGCCCACGGTGTGTAAGTATTGTATATACAATCAATTTACAAATATAAAACTGGATCAAAATGAATATAAAAAAAAAAAATGAAAAAACTGTATAATTAAGAGGAAAGAGGACGGCCCGATTCTCCATACAAACGTACTCCTCATTTTCCTTATTAAACATTTTGGAAAATATTTTTAGATAATTTAATGTATATTAACCATAGCTATGCCCCTACGTTTTTACTTTCTCGATTTTTCTATTATTATAAAGATTAGGAGCGAAAAATAGATTTCATACAAAATTTTAAATGCTTCTAACTCCTATAATAATTAAAAAATTCGAAAAAAATCAAACGTAAGGTCATATCAACCACAGTTGATATACAAGAAATTGTGTCAAAAGCCACTCTTTTCTTAGTATTGTCCTGAAACCATCTACATTACTTTCAAGGATCATATCGGATGCGCCACAGTGTCATGGCATCCTCAACAGTATCATGTTTTTTTTATTGTACGAGACGGGCATGTAACATGAACCATGAGACTCATTTTCGACCTCTGAATATGAACGGATTATTGATTTTCTATGTAAATTTTGCTTGTGTTGCCTAAGGAATTTTATAAAAACCGCTAGTTTTAATGTGTTTAGTGTTTAAGTGCCGTTTAAACAGACACAAATCTATTGAGGTTATGTTTTTATTTTTGTTGATGGATTCAAATTCTACCATGGCCCCTATATTGGACCCGCCACGGTTCCTAAATTGTACCGCGTGCGGCGCTGAAGATGGCTACATGCTATATGAGACCTGCACCACGAATTCTGACTTTTTGTGATGATTGGATTAATATTTCATTGTTTTGTTCAGTATATAGTCGATTACTCGTAGCATTGTTGATTATTCGCTATTTTTGAGTTTATATAACAAGTTAACAACTCAAGTTTGTAAGAATGTTTAAAACATTGTTGTTCTATTGATAAAGTCAATTTCCTAAACATAACATTGTTCCTTTTTGAAAGACTGCTAGGTACTATCAAAAATAAAAATAAATAATATTTGATATTAGACGATGATTTTGAATTTAATTTCATTTTTTTTTTTATTTGTTATGAACAATGCAGGGGTCTAGTGGTTCAATCTAAGATACCAGTTTCTTTAATTGGACCGAATGTCAAACCTTTACTAAATAATTATTTTTCAATAGTTGAGATTATCCCGTGACATTATCTAGATACTGAATTAAAGCTATACTTATTGTGAGTTATGTTTCATTAGTATATCTTTAAAGAATTTGGTGATGTGTGACTTTATGTCAAAAGTGGTTCAATATTGGTTTAATCTCTTACTTTAAGGACGCGTCCTCGTATCTCGTATCTTGTATCGTAAATTAATTTAACACTTATAACTACCTTCGTAGGTTTTACATAATGTTTATTTAGTTGGCATTCTAAATGTTAAGATTTTGAATAAGAATCACAAAGCAAACTCCGTTGACATTGAACAGTATTCAAACTTAATCATGTTAAACGCCCGAGCCAAAATGTTAGTCACGAATGGTCTTGTGCACATGCACGCGCGAGGGATGTCAAATTGTATTAATTTGTTAGTTAGAATGGGCTTCCTTAACTTTCTTGAGTAACAAACTTTTGTTTCCCAGTGTCTGTATCCGGAAAAAAACGTTAATTAAATTTATTAGGTTGATCAGGCGTTGGGTGGATGAATTGAGGCAGACAGGGTAATCCGCAACCTTTCGCGGCACGTTATCTTACGGTCGTTGAAGCCGAGCTTAACGCCGCCTACACGCAGCTCGCTTCAATCAACAGCGCTCGGATTTAAGCCAGCTTAATGGCTAACTATACGCCAAACGACTCATTAAAGAATATTTAACTCTACGCCAAACGACGCGCTGAAATATAGTTAAGTATACTATCGCTGAGAATCATAAAATTTTAAAGGCGTACGTCACCCTACGTAACGGAAGGCCATGCCCAAGACACTCACATGCTCCGTCTGAATTCATTCAAGCTACAACTTTGTTTAAACTCACTTTACAAGTACGATTTAGTGCCTGCTTACTTACGCCCAAACTTTAATTTGTATTTGTTTTTAATTTGTAGTCCAGTATTTCCTGGTATTTCTTTCTTGCTATCATAACATCAGGGAATAATAAGCCCATAAAGCATATATTCATACATTTGTTATTAAAAACCAAATAAAATCCTTTCGTAGAATAAATCAGTGGCGCTTGATGAGTAAGAGACTATTTTTTGCATAGAAATTAGATATAGCATTTGACTTAACAATCCAACCAGTTATTTGATACGAAGATTCACCTCAACTTTTTTTGTCAACAGTAGGTATAAGTAAATAGAGCTAAAAAATCCGAGAAGCCAGCTACAGCTACAATTCTTTTACATTTAAGTTGTTATAAAGTTTCGTTTATGAAACCATCATCTGTTTTTCTGATCCACGAAATGTCACTTTGACACTGATACGGCTCAAATTCTTAAGCTTTTAATTAAAAAATCCGAATACGCCTCCGCGACTATGTTATATAATGGGTGCACTACATTTTACATAATTACTTTTCATATAATAAAGTTTGAAATATCGTCATTTTGAATAACGCAATACAAGATATACTGCCTACTATATTACGTAACTAACGACTTACATAATGTTTACTCTTGGTATAATGGTTATATAGGGTATATTTACACTTTGTCTAATATACACTGCAATAATTAGCGAAAATATTTGTTCTAACTAGTGACGTTACATAATTATATGTAGGTATCAATAAAAATAAATGGCTCCGAGAAAAGTGGGTTAGGTTAGGTTAAAACTGCGACCCCACCTAAAGAATAATGTTTTTGATTGTCTAAAGTATAGCGTTATATTAAAATAGAATATAACATCGACCATTATACAATATGTCTTTATACTAGGTAATTTTTTTTGATTAAAATATGCATTATATCAATTACGGTTTAGATTAAATCATAATTTAACAAAATCCCTGTATAATAATAATTACATTATCTGGAGGCATAGTAGTGCCCCCGTCAAGACGAGCAAAGCGAAGTGGAAGGGCACTACCTACCTTTTCTCGAAGTGCTTCGTGTGGCTTCGTCGTTTTTTTGAACCCTCATAACTTGTTTCTGGATTATTAGAAAAATAGAATTTTCGGGATATAATGTCAATAGTAGATTTATTGAACGCTTTATGTCATAAACACAAACATCACTCAAACGCCAAGCTCCCGGGCGCAAGCGAGGTAATGTAAACCTTACTTGAAAGTGTGAAGGTTACTTTGACAGCGTACATCATGACACCTATAGTTGTCCTTGGCGCTGTGGGCACGACTTGTAACGACGCCTTTAGGGTTATTGGCGTTTCAAAGGGTTAAGCATAGAAAATCAATTACATAGCTTTCATGCTTTAGGTTTATTCATATCTAATAAACCCCGATTTCGTCACTGACTCACTCACTTACTGATGATCATCAAAACCCTTAGGGTACTTTCTGACAAACTCTATACCTTAGTCAAAATATGTGGTTTGGCCGTTTCTAATAAATAAAAATCATAAAATCTAGTTACCTTTGGCAAACCTACCTACACGCATCCTACACGTCAAATTGAATATATTTATGGAAAGAAAAGTAAGAACAAGTTGTTTAATAAGTATGTATACCCTTTTGGTCACATTTACTGATTAGTCATATTAACATTTTAAGGCGCGCGTAGGGAAAGGGATAAAATTAACACTTTAATTTCGAAGCACTGCCTAGCTTACAAAGTAATTATAATTTAAATGAAGTATATGGTGGGTGAGCACCAACAACAACCATTATGAAGGGATAACATTGCTTTTAACCACACATTATGTTTTCAGAAAATAAGCAGCTTTTAATAATAAATTTTTGCCGTCTTATAATTTGAAGAAACCTTCAGAAGATGACGCTGAGATTAATATTGCGGGATGAGAGGAGTTTTATTTTTCCTTACTTCACGTAAATTAATAAGGCTATGGTAAAACTTTTTTATTCTTTTTCATGTCAATCTTAAAAGCGGACCATTTGCATATTTAACCAGTTTGAAACAAAGGCGGGACGGATTTATTCGTTGGATTTTGTAATTAAGAGTAGGCATAATGATAAAGTCTATTCTGTCACATTTTGGCGTCTTAAATAAAGTAAAAGCACACCGCGGGCACGTGTGTTGCTTGACGCTTGTGTTTGATAACATTCTGGCGTAACCAAGGCAACGACTTACAGAAAAAAATGTTGGATTAAAAAACACGTACTTCTAAATTTTATGACTATTTTTATGTGTTTGATCAAGTTAAAAAGGGAAACGAACTGCTTACCTATATAATTGTAAAATTATTTACTGAAATTGACAAGCACTTCATAAATTACATAAGAAAACCGGCGTTTTAAACGTTTCATCATCGTCATCGCGTTGTTGCTTCGTTGCTATATTGCCGCATTGCTGTCGTGGTTAGAACGTTCAATCCGTGACTAATATTATGAAAGCTATTTACAATGACATCGCTTATATCCCGCTGCTTGCAATACTGTGGCAGTATCGCTGTATCGACATTGCTGCAACAGTTGCAATAAGAATGTAACCTTAATAACTAATATTGGCATTGTCGGTAGAAAAGTAATCATTAACATCCTCAGCCTGAATCAATTAACTACTATATCCATAGATAGTCCTCTCCTTAGGTAGCACGCAACCATTGACTTATTTATTACATCGTAAAGAAGAGCCTTATCAGCACTACGAAGTGGACCAGTTCGTTGGTGCGCAAATCGTGTTTGTGAACATGTTCGTTGGTGCGCATGTTCGCTAAGCATTATATGAACGGGCCTGTCTTTACTTTTTGAAATCTTTGCACGCAACTCAGATTTATTGAGTTTTTCGGAACTTTAGTTTAAGATATATTACTCTTATCTACGACGAAGATTTAAAGGGCTCTAGGATTATTTCGAAAAGAGGGTGTGAATCGTACCTATATATAGCTATACCTTATTTGAAAAACAAAACGGCTGGGATTTATCAGCTATTAATATGTGCCATTTTTTCAACCAAGAACGTCACTATTGACTGCTGACAGATCATATCCATAACCGTTTAATAACAAGGAATTAGTATAATAGACCTCTTTATATTGATTTAAACTAGCATTACATTCATTATTTAATAAAACAGGATTTTACCACGTGTTTTTATTATTATCCTGACGTTTCGACGTTTGACGACGTTCTTGGTCGCGTGCAAACACTTTGGTGTTTTTTTAGTTTAAATACGAGTAATGTAAGACCACAGATTAAACAGACACCGCATTATGAGTATTTTACTTTTACAAAAAGCTCGAGTGCAAATTTACTTGTAAAATGCTACTCTGCGAGCAGCACCATTGAGTTCCATTGTTGATTATTTTATATTACAGTTATTTAGATATTTTTATACAAATGAATACAGGTCGTAAACGTTAATAAAATTTATACGGGAGTGCTTAATGTGTGGTGACCTCGAGTTGTTTTATACATATGCCCATTCTAGTGATTTGACTTTTTTTATAAATGCAGGAACTAACACGTTCAGACTAATACCGAAAGATACTTGCCAAAAGTCTGGGAAGCACGGGTCGGATATTACTATAAAAATTCAATAAAATAAATGACGCACCGCTGGGTTATTTTTACTGCGTGGGTGAATCTACTAATGGATGGGTATTATTCGCGTTAAGAAATAAAATCTCAAAGTAAGAACTTTATTCTCATTTAAAGAAGAGTTCAAAGTTTATAGCCAGTGTTGAGCTCGATATGAAATACAATACGTAGGTCGCCTCCCTGAATACAAACGAGGCGACGCCGGCCGGGCCACTACATTGTGCTCCCAACCTACTTGGCGCTAAATCTTTACTTTATGCAAAGATGCAAGAAAGTAAGTTTATGCAACTTTTCCTGAATATCTTTTCATTTTAAATGAAAGTATTTTATTAGGTATTATAAAGCAGCGTCTATGCTTAGAAATAAAGTAAAAGTGGAAACATTCATTGTCTCGGGCTAGATCGAACTCATCACTCTGGGATTACAGAACCTTAAAATATGTTCCTTTTTTAGTTTAGTAGATATTTGCAATTTTCAAAATTAACCCGCTTTCGGAGTTATTCTAATGCACCTTACCAACCACTTAATTGTCACAGGTATCAAAAGTTACGTACTCTCTCAAAGCCTAAGGTACGTAGAAAGTAGCATCATCATTAATTTCAAACTCGCTTATTCATTAAGGCGCCATTAATAACGAAGCGCCTTAAAGAAGACTCAGTGTTTAAATTGTATTAGGAGGCTTTAATCATAATCTCAAACCAAGACAACAACCCACCAATTACGACTAAGTACAACCCTAAAGGCTGCCGTTTTCCAAGGTACCTATAATAAAATACGACTAGAATTAATCGTGCGAAATCGTGTTTTTAAAAATGATAATGCTAAGCGTGAAATAAATGCGGACACCAACAGAGATATAAGCAAACAATCACTTATGCTCACATGCTGCTATATTCAAAATAATTGCCTGGTATGCAAGCTGTGTGCCGTCGAGCTATCCGGCAGAGCTCGGAAAGGGGGTGATGTGTAATATATATATGTTAATACAGCCGAGAAGTGGCCGACAGAAGAAGTGGGCCGGCGGCTGGGTAGACATCGTGCCGCTAACCTAATTGGCGACGATTTCTCGCAAAATGCAAATTTAATGACTATAGCCATGTTTGTCTATTGTCGCCATGAGACTTTGTCGAATAAAAATAAGAATTAACAAATTGCTGAAATATTAGATCTGGTGTTAATTAGTATTTTATTTTTATAAAACGTTTATCCAGTTGCGAGGACTATGGCAGCGGCCACATAAAATGTTTAGTGTTCCAACTTGTGTTTGACGACCGGTTTGGCCTAGTGGGTAGTGACCCTGCCTACGAAGCTGATGGTCCCGGGTTCAAATCCTGGTAGGGGCATTTATTCGTGTGATGAGCATGGATATTTGTTCCTGAGTCATGGGTGTTTTCTATGTATTTAAGTATTTATAAATATTTATATATTATATACAACGTGTCCCAAAACTCAACGATAAGCCGGCACCAGAGGATGGAGCTGCTTATGATTAGTCGAGAAAAAATAAGGAAAAAAATATATCTCAATTATTTTAGAAATTACAGAAAAAAAATGAAATTCATTGAAAATCGACATCCCTAATGGTATTTTTAACGACCATGTCTACAAATATTCAAATATTACTGTTTTTTATTTTGTTTTTGGAAACTTCAGTAGCCCTGCTATCTAACACAGTTCTTAAAAATACCAAAATACATGTAGTTTTTACACGAAAAATAATCAAAATTCATTTTGTCCCAACAATTTTGAAAGATTGTTTCTTACAGTCCACTTTCAATCATCATGGTGTAAAAAAATAGTATCGACACCACTATGGCAATTATATTCAAAAGTTGACGCAACTAACCAAGATTCCAAAATGGTATAATACCTTGGGAAACCTAGTCACAACAAAAAACAACGAATTTTTAAGTCCCGGATAGACGTGCGAGTAAGTTAGCGAACTTACAGCTCAACGACCTTTTTCGCTCGTGTGTCAGCCTAAGTACGCGTACTTACAAGCGAAAAAAGTCATCGAGCCATAAGTTCGCGAACTTACTCGCCCGTCTATCAGCCACTTTAAACAAGAACCGACATTTTTAAATGTTGATATTAATCACTTTTGAAAAGGGTTGTTGTTGCAAGTTTTAAAATTTCAATGGAAAATGTGGGTCTTGTGGCCACCCCGTTCGCCCGACCTGAACCCCCTGGACTTCTTCTACTGGGGCTGTCTTAAAGACAAAATCTACTCAAAACCCATAGCAACATTGGACGAGCTTCGCCAAAAAATCACACAAGCTGCGGATCATATCAATGGTAGAAGATATGCACGACGGATAAAACGATCATTTCTAAGGCGATGTCATGTCTGTATTAATGCCGGTGGCAGGCAATTTGAACATTTACTGTAGTATTAATAATGTAGTAAATGAATTTAAAAAAAGGAAAAAAAATTGTACCATTTCTTTGCATTTATTCAACATTTTTCAACAACAAAAATCCTTTTTTGGGTACAGTAAAAGTGATTACCGCCAACATTAAATAATGTCGATTCTTGTTTAAAAATTCGTTGTTTTTTTTGTGACTAGGTTTCCTAAAGTATTATACCATTTTGGAATCTTGGTTAGTTGCGTCAACTTTTGAAAATAATTGCCATAGTGGTGTCGATACTATTTTTTTACACCATGATGATTGAAAGTGGACTGTAAGAAAAAATCTTTCAAAATTGTAGGGACAAAATGAATTTTGATTATTTTTTGTGTAAAAACTACATGTATTATGGTATTTTTAAGAACTGTGTTAGATAGCAGGGCTACTTAAGTTTCCAAAAACAAAATAAAAAACAGTAATATTTGAATATTTGTGACATGGTCGTTAAAAATACCATTAGGGATGTCGATTTTCGATGAATTTCATTTTTTTTCTGTAATTTGTAAAATAATTGAGATATATTTTTTTCCTTATTTTTTCTCGACTAATCATAAGCAGCTCCATCCTCTGGTGCCGGCTTATCGTTGAGTTTTGGGACACGTTGTATATCGTTGTCTAAGTACCCTCAACGCAAGCCTTATTGAGCTTACTGTGGGACTTAGTCAATTTGTGTAATAATGTCCTATAATATTTATTTATTTAACTCCAACAATTTTTTTTAAGGGTTACAACATTTTTAGTAGGATTTAATTTATAAACGAAGTCGCCTTGAAATAGAAAATTAAATTTTACAAATCTACCTACTTACGAGGCTCATTTTTTAAATTGGGACATTTCCATTGATTTCTAGAATATTTCAATCTTATTATCGTGTCATGGACAGTATCTGCGACAGGAGATACTGTCCACGACACGATAATAATGTTGTACCATGTGTATTCTGCTATTGAATACAATAGCAGAATAAATTTATAATTTTAATCTGTCTGGTCGGTACGTCAGGGTCATATATAGTGTAAAGCCCGACCAGAATTGTTATTCTCATGTATAGGGTGAAAGTTCAGTTAAGTATGAAAAATTTAGATCCAATGAAATTCCGCAATATGGCTCGTGATCATATATTGCTGATCAGGATTTATATGTGTGTTGGATCTGTGATCGCACAACGTACGCGACTATTGATATACCTACTAATATTTAATATGACGCGCTTTTTGTAATTTGAAGAAGCGTTCAAAGAGTTAGTTGCCTTAAACGATTAAAGTGGAAACACCCGAGCTACAAAGAGCCCGCTTGCGTGGTCGAGCCAAGTGCCCCGTTTACAGTTTAAACCCCTAAATCAAGAAAATGTAGCCTTCAATTACGCGCACAGACCACTTACGTATTCGATGAACATGTAAGACCACGACCAAGACACTACTTATAAATGCTTCCGAAGTAACTAATTTGCATATCAGTTAGGTATGTCCATGTTTACGAAGTATCTGGGCGTGTATAAATTAAAATATTATCAATAGATGAGTTCGAAGGTGTAATTAGTCAATCAGTGAAGATGTTTACGTGGTAGTATTTTACAATTATAAGAAAGCCTCGATGTGGAGACTGAGAGTGTTCGCATATGATTCACAATCATATCTCAGTTTGACGTAAACAAGAATGTAAATACCAGTGCTAGTGATTAATTTATATCGGTTTGAAGTATTATCATAACAACAAATGTGACTCCTCCTTTAATTATACCAGAATTTAAAAAGAAAGAGGACGACCGCGTATCCATACAAACGTAGTCTCCATGTTCTCTCTGGATATTAACATTTTAGAAAATGGTTCTATGCAATTTAGTATACTTTTATTTATTACTTTAAGCGTTAGAAGCTTTCTAAAATAGACTCGCAATTTTTTTCGCTTCCAATTGTTACTGACCGAGTGAAGCGAAGGTCTTCGTTTCAGCTTGGGTAAAATGCTTTCATATATCTGGACGTTCTCCTTTACCTCACGTTCCTATTTCTCAACTTACTCTCGACCGGTCTGGCCTAGTGGGTAGTGACCCTACCTATGAAGCCGATGGTCCTGGGTTTGAATCCCAGTAAGGGCATTTATTTGTGTGATGAGCACAGATATTTGTTTCTGAGTCATTAATGTTTTCTATGTATATAAGTATTTGTATATTATACATATCGTTGTCTGCGTACCTACCATACAAGCCTTCTTGGTATACTGTGGGACTTAATTTGTGGAAGAATGTCCCTATAATATTTATTTATTTATTATTATTATTTACTCTCGTAAATTTTATGAGCAAGTTCGATAACTATATTGTTTTATTGTCGATTTAGTATTTGTTTTTTTTTTAAACGGCAGTCATAGTTGGCAAGATATTTTACAGCTTACAGAGCCACTAGAAATAAATACAAAATCGGGAAAAGTATTTGACTTTAAAAATAAAAAGGGCATAATAAATACATACTAATAAACTTAAGTTACCTCGCGAATCAACTATACCACTCAATTTTAATTTAAACTAGAGGCCCTGCCCGTCTTCGCACGGATTTGCATAAAATCTTAACAAATTATACACCTAAACCTTCCTCAAGAATCACTTAATTGAAAAGCAAAAACCGCATGAAATCCGTTCAGTAGTTTATCGTGAACATACAGACAGACAGACGCGGCGGGGGACTTTGTTTTATAAGGTGTAGTCGCATAGTTTCCCAGACCTCGCCTTTAATACGTGGTTTCGCGTATCTTTGGTGGAGCAGCCCTAGGTTCCGCTAGAGCCCGAATGAAAATTAATTTATTCAAGGTTTCTACACCATTGAGGAAAATTGTCACGATGAGTTTCAAGGCTGCAATTAATTTATTCTAAAGTTGGTAATTGGTGTTCTATTATTATAAGGGTATCGGATAATCGTTTTACGATATAAAGGAGATTTTCAAATGACCTCAAAAAATGAAGATAAGTATATCAAAGTTCCTTAATGATCGAGATTTTTTCTTTCTTTAAGAGTGTTTAGAACTTTTAGCGTCGTACCTTTTTGGACTCATTTTAGTTTATTATATTTGAAAAAATAATTATTGAAAAAACACGCGCAAGTTTATTAGCGTGGTAATCGACAAGTTGTTTTTTTTATTACCGCGAATCGAGCTTCTATTACCAAGTGTAAAAAATAAGCCATTTTCTACCATCGGTAATAGCAACACGACTCACGAATTGGCACTTAATACCGACGATCAGAATTATAAATAATGGGGTATTTTGTTATAAGCATAATGTCTTGTTCTCAGATTGCAGATGTAATAAATCTAAATTTAAGTTACTAATTTTGCTATATTACTTGTCCACCTCCTTTCACTGCTCACATGAACATAAGAAATACTGGAAGAAATCCCTTAAAGGGATAAGGTTGCCTTTGTACTGCTTATTCTGTGCCATATTTATGTTTTGTGTTTTGTACAATAAAGAGTTTATATAAACATACATACATACATAACACGTTTCAGTAAATAAAACTTATGATAATGTTGTAAACCTCGATTAATGTGTAGAAGAGTTTCCAACTTATGAGTAAAAGTCTGAATTTTAGTAAAAAATTCTATACTTACGGTACCTTAAATGTGATTTGTTTAAATAGAAGTCAATGTCACTAGTTAATAGATACTTCTTTAAGAACCTATCACCGACCCAAATATTAAATGGGTCAATAATAAGTACATTCCCATATCTCCTATTACAGATTGTTATGTGATCGTACCATTGGTAATAGGATTAATTTGGAGTAAGTTCATTATATGGTTTAAGTCGCGTATTTTTAGGCACTCGCTTTTAGTTTAAATTCGATTAATTTGGAGTGTTGTACAACTTTACTACAGGCTGCCTACGTTGTCACGTGCAGTAGGACGTAAGTATAATATATCTGCTACAGGCTTTCTGGTAGAGTTGGGTTGGCAGGAGTAGTGCCGTCAACCCACCATCACGCAATATAGGCGCGAATTGCGACGTCGAGTTGCTGAAAACAAGCCCGCGAATACGAATAATGAATAACGAATAACGAAGTATAATATATATGGTCGTGATGATGCTACTATCATTGTGTACATGATATATATTCTAATTTGTATATATTTTAAATAAATGCCTGCAAAAAATAGCAATATGATAGTTTTATTTGCCACAGCAAAAAAATGAATCATAATCACCACTTTAACTATTACCGACGTATACCACGGATTTAGGATCTACAGCAAAAATGGCGCCTATCACTGTAGTATTTTACTGTCTATTTTAAACGTATTTGCAGTGCAAGAAATATATAAAGAATAACCAGAAGCCATGTAGAAAGCTATAAACCACCATGTAAAAACCGTAACATTAGTTCAATTGCCATAACGAGTATCACGTAAAATAATGTATAAGATTCAATCTCCCTTACTTCTGGCGTTACGCGTTAGCATGACACGACTTCTTCCTGCGCTGCCGTCGTGGAAATTTGAAAAATGCGAGGTTTTTGTTTCATTTACACACACTAGCAATAATGGGTCCGTTAGTCAATTAGGCTTCGTTAGAGTAAATTACATCTTTGAGAATTGATCGTTTCGCTTACAAAAGTCGTATTTTAAAGTGCCACGGTGATGTGCACCGAATTTTACACCCCTCTGTAATTAGGCGCCGTTACCGTAAAACGTTATGTGATTTACGCACGAGGAACTGGCAATTTCAACTTCTTGTCGTGGTAAAACGTGTTTTATAATTTATACACACGCTGGGAAATGATATATATCAATTACATTAAAAACTCATAATACCTACTCCAGCAATTATATCCTATTTTAAGACGTCACGAGGCTATATAAATACTCTTGACGGGGTCATGCCCGCCTGTAGACGCAGCGTTTAGACAAATTATTGTAATGTGTTTCGTGACGGTAACAGAATTAAAAGACGGATACTTGTGTATTTTGTAAAGGTCAACTTCCTACCTAACTACATACTACAATTAATTGTGTCTACCACAATCATCAATAGGTATCACTAAAAGCAAAATATTTAACTGACATTATGTCGTTTCAATAAGTTCTACGAATTGTCAATTAATTATTTCGACGATAGTTGGTACATACGACGAGCTATGGTATAACGCTAAGGGAGACGGTTATACAAGTAAGTAAAGCGTCCTTGGTCTATGTCGTAGTATCATACCTCCCTATACACAATTATATTTATATATTTTTTATTTTTATGAAAAGTAATAAAATGTTGCATATAGCGTTGTTGTAACACTGGCATTACATTTAATTCAACCAAACAATTAAAAACTATGACATATTAATGTCATTTCGAACATCAGTCGTCCGAGATAGTATTTACGTTTAGTATTAAATGTACACACTCGTACTAAACACTAATCATTATGTAAACAGGCCCTAAGGCAAGTGTATACGCTCTTGAGGGCTTTATAAGATAAAAATAAATTATTGATTATCTCCGAAATGGAGTTAATTAGGATACCGGTGTCTTTGAGAAAGTTACTTAATTTAATCTCAAGAATTCACCCTTGAAATTAACGGAAATCAAAAAAACAGAGTGTATGTAATTTATAATATATCTAAATAAGCACATCATTTTCACCTACAGAGGTTGTATCTGTAGTTAAAGATATACCACTATATAGCATCATTAATCCTAATCCGCAAATAGTATACCCGAATGTAACAGGTTGCCACACCTGCAATACTATTCAGAATCCAACAATAGTATTGTTATTCTGGAGCTATTCCACAACTCAGGTGTAAGGAGATTGGTGAAGCGGTAAATTCGATATATTTTTTTTGTCAAACCTACCCTGAATGTCATTCTTCAATAATTGAGTTGTCGTCTGTCGAGAGAGATTCAAAAGGTGCCACAGTCTCCGAGGATTGACGGAGAGGAGGGGAGGTACGGGTAAGTAGTTGTTGCGGGGGGCAGTTTAATCTGCGAGGTGGCTGTCACTATGCGGGTAGTCTTGTTAATAGGTTAGAAGTAAAGAAATTGAAGGTCTTCGTATTGGAGTTAGTAAAGATTTTCAATCTTTGACGGTTTCAGATTAAAAGCTTGAAAGTTCGAGGTCTTATATAAATGCTAGCTTTATTACTCTTTTTTCTGGAACCTTTATTAGGTGGTTGCCGTGATTACGTACCGTAGCCGCACACTGTTTAATGTGTTAAGTTAGCTGCTAATCTTGAGAGGGAGCTAACGCAAAATTGTAGTTTTTATATTGAATTGTTATATCTTTTTACAAGAGCAAATGGCATGAAAAAATCTTACTGATATTGGCTCAATAGAAAAAAAAGTCACTAAAAAGCCTGCCGGCATATAGCTGACGGACGTGACGAGCACAAGTATGTATATTTTAAGAGTTTTTGAAGTAAAACATTAAAACCCGCGCGAAGGCCATATTTTCCGCCGCATGTTTCACGCGTATTTGTTGAAATAAGAGCGTAAAACCACAAAATTATGGAACAAAATATATGGCGATTTTGTTCCATAATTTTGTGGTTTTACGCTCTTATTACAACAAATTCGACATTCGTTTAATAAACTCGGAATTGAAGGTTCTATTTCTTCAAAACTCCTGTTCTGATTAAATTACATATCTCATAAAATTATAAGAATAGACTTAGGTACACTAGTAATCAAATTTACATCACATCAAAAGTTTAGCTCTTGGTCGAGTTAGTTGGAGATAGGTCTGATAATGTGATTGTATTAGCTTAATTCATATACTCATTTATAAACTAAGATAATCTAACCAGACCGGCTAGCATAAGTTGCGTTCTCGCGCGCGTATCCATTCCATACTTGAAGTCGCGCTAGATGCAAGGAGTCGCGCGCGAGAACGCAACTCATGTTAGCAGTCTGTTGCCTTAATTAAGCGACAAAAACGAAGTTAAATATGATCACACGAATGTTTTAATGCCTAAATATGTACAGTTACAGACATATCTACACACAATATTGTAAGCTCTCTATTATGTGTTCATGAACATCCCGAACTCTGTCGCGAATATCAGGAGGTGTCACCAAAATATCTCAATCGCTCATTTTACACGAATGTTGTGCCATAGTAAGTGTATAAACAACAAAATTTACTTATTTTATGCAAATAATTAAAATAGAATCCGAACGTCAAATGGCGGTGAATGAAAACTTTTTTCACATATGTCACGCAACTGTAGTTTTCAGAACTGTTAGAAATTTAAATGTATTTATAATATCGGTATTGATATTTTTGATATTATAATTATGCAATAAAACGTATAAGAAATCTGTTGTAACAAAACGTAATGGTATTATATAACTATATAGATACTCGTATGTTATAATCGTACATAAGGATGAAGCCAAGGCTCGGAAACCGGTTAAATTTCTAAACCATTATCATGTACTTGGCGCAATACCTTTTAATTTCGGTTTCGCTCGAAAAACTGTTAAACCGTTAAAACGTTACAAACAGTTCCAGTCAAATTAACCGGGTTAGAGCAATAAAAACCGGTGTCCTCCTATGTCGGTGTCTATATTTACGTGGCACACCACCAGGTCGGCCGGCCCTGTCGTCGCTTGTCGAATAAACCGGTTTATTAAGTTACAATAAAGTTATAAAAACGTTCACGTTATTATAAAAGTTCGGAGGAAAACCGAAATAAACCGTTTTTTGCCGGTATTTTATAAACCGGTTCGGAGCCTTGGATGGAGCACAAAAATACTACCATATTTATTGCTACATACAAAGAAATCTGTTATTTTTCGGATTCCATGGCTTGTCTCTTTCTCTTTTGGTGTGGGATCTCGTCACATTTCTCTCTTAGGCGCGACTAAAGGCATCATGTACAATTTACACAATCTAAGCGCTTTAATTTTGGAACGCCTGTAATCTATCTTTAGTTATAATATCATTGACGTTTACCTTTATGCTGGTCGTAATATGCGGTTTTTGAACGCATCATAGAGGGTTTATGACTTTCTAAATAACCGCTAAATCAAAGGAACTGCTTGTTTGTGGGTTAAAATAGATATAAAAAAAGCGCCACTTGAACTTTAAAAATCACTTTCCGATATGTTAACTTATTACTCGACGCGCACCTCACTCATATGCACATAATGCATATACGAGTGAAGCGAGTTATGTTGTCAAAATGGGATCAAATTGACAGAGCAGAGATTGAATCGGATTTGTATGCATGCTACTGTTAATTGCGACACATTTAGATTTCAAACACATTTTAATTGCTCCGATAGGACAAGTGACAGGTTGTCATTATCTTGTCATACATATCACATACATGTCACAGTAGGAAATCGTTATTACAGCTAGTGATAATAAAAATAGCTAATAACATGCTTGAATAAATATGTTTTAACCCATTTCGGCTTATAAATTATTGCATTTAGAATCAAAGCTATATTTGTGATAAACAGACATAGGAATCCGTGGGGCAAAATAGTTTGACAAGTAGGGAGTTCCTTACAAATACAAATACAAATACAAATACAAATGTTTATTTCTTAGAATATGGTACAAAGATGGTCAATTCATAATAAGCGCGTCATATTCTGCCTCTATCGGCGTAGAAATATTATAAATTAGGTTGCTATACTTATATAAAATTATTGCTAACATGCATAACTATATATTATAATATTTACAGATCCAGTATTTATAACTCTTATAATTACCTACCTAAGTATTGGCACAATACAATAGTAGTTCAGGCAGGTTTCAGTTACAATACAGCTTATGCAGAAATTTAACTTATATTACAACATTAAAATAATAAGTTTATTAATAATTAAGGAACTCATTAATGGAATAAAAACACTTTTCAAGTAACCAATTAAACATTTTTTTCTGAAAGTTATTTATATCTAGTGACTTTATGTCATTTGGAATCTTATTATATAATTTAATTGCCATGATATATACATTTTTCCTAAATATGTTCACTCTTTGTCTAGGGACATACAGTTTGTCTGGATACCTGCCGTTTGTTTTATTATGAACGGCATCATGCAGAGGAAACAGGTCTGGGTGTTTTCTGACAAATTTAGCAACCTCATATATATACAAGCAGGGCAGCGGAAGAATTTTTAGCTCCTTGAATATTGGTCTGCAGTGGGCTAAATATTGGGCACCAGATACAGCTCGAATACACTTTTTCTGAGTGATGAATGCTCTCTGTATATCAACTGAATTGCCCCAAATTATCAGTCCGTAGCGTAACACAGATGATACATATCCATGATACGCAGAGAGAGCGGCCTCTTTAGATGTTACAATTCTAAGTTTTCGTAGCGCAAACACAAATCTGTCTAATCTGCTGCATATGTTATCGATGTGTAATTTCCAGTTTAGATGCTCGTCTATTGTCAAACCAAGGAAGGAGGCTGAGTCGACTGTATTTATTAGATTGGAATTTAAATTGATTTTGAGATCTAGATTTGGAGAATTATAGTTCTGTTCCTTTATCGATAAACTCGACTATCGATGCTAGTTCTATATACTAGCGATCACTCAAGGGTTTACTTGTAAAAATACGTTTTTATGGGGAGTAAAAAAGGAGTAAAAATAATAACTCAATGTACTCTCCTTCGTTTTTAAGACAAGACAATTTTATAATTTTACTCATCCCAATTTTTTTCTTCGTGAAACGACCAGAATTCGTTCCGTATTTTCGGGCATTAAGCGTCTAAAATTAAGGGAGTAAAATTATAAAATTGTCTTGTCTAGTCTTAAAAACGAAGAAGAGTACATTGAGTTATTATTTAATTTTTTTTTACTCTTAATAAAAACATAATTTTACAAGCAAACCCTTGAGTGATAACTAGTATATAGAACTAGCATCGATAGTCGAGTTTATCGATACAGGAACTCCCTACTTGTCAAACAATTTTGCCCCACGGATTCCTATGTCTGGTGATAAATAAGACATTGTTCCTGAGCACGTTAGGGGAGATATTTTTCATTTTACGCTTAGTGAGTAAGTACCTGTATTACGTTTGACGAGCTATTTATTATTCGATTTGTATTTCCTCTTCAAGTTGGCATAACGCTGAAAGTTGTAATAATATTTCTGTATGTAATTACATTTCTGCACTTACCTCCCCTACTAATAATATGGAATTTGAGTTGAATTGTGGGTGAAAAGGAAAATTAAGTAGACGGAAAGATGTTCAAATAATTCAATTCCGATTCAGACTTTTTCCTGAGTAAAACTTGCTCCGTAAAAGAGACTTCATTCGGCTATGTAATGTGAATCAGAGAGCCGCCAACATCGAAAATTTAAATTTCGTTATCTGCCTCTCTACAGTCAGACCAATCTAACTTGGCAGCGATTTTGATAGCCCAGCCTGTGCAAGTGGTAAGTAAACGTCATAATTTTATAGAAGTTTGACGTTTAAAATAACACTTGCACTGCCTGGGCTATTAAAAACGCTGCCAACTTATCTTGGTCTGACTCTATCAGCCTTGCATATTTGATCTCTAATAAAGAAGCAGGTAAACGAACGAAAAAACTAAGTGGATCGCGGTAGGGCCTCTGATTGGCGTACCGACGCGCGACGATTCCGAGTTGTCAGATTGTCACACATTTAATTGATAATAAATATATTTAATTGATTTTGTCAACGTTTATTACCTAGGTATTACTATGCATTACATAGCTGTCTTTATATGATCACAGTTTAAACCAGGGATCGGAAACCGGTATTTTTTGTATGGGAACGAAAACGGTATTTTTTCGTTCTTTGTTAATTACTTCATTTCTAATTAGGCAATCTAATAATACGAAGTCGTTATCTGAAAACACAACTGAGTCCTACATTTAGAGTATAAAATAAACCGAAATATATGGTTATTTCGATGTTTTTGCAAAAAACCGGTTCCGATCCCTGGTTTAAACTGCTAGTAACATTGGAAATTGAGCAAAATTAACACTTATTTTTTGCATTTATCAAAAAGTATTATGATGGGTATGTAGCTATTGTGTTACGTTACATTTTTCCTATTACACGTAGCTTTATATTCCTAAATACAAATTTATTTCACATTAGAAGTTACTGACCTGATAGGAACTTAATTAGCTCATGAACTTGATTAACTTTATGTAGCTCAGTACTAACAAGTTGGAAACCATGGTAATAATTTGTAGTGCGGCGCAAGTGGGTAAATGTTTAGCACATTCACTCCGCTAGTTCACAACGCGCGGCCGCCAGGGACAAGTTTGTTACGGAAACTCCTATTAGGTCGTTCATTCGGTAGACACCGGCTCCTTCCAACACAGCTTCTACTTATACCTACTTTTCGGTAGCGAAGGCATGTAAAATAGCCTACTTGCTACTGAAATGGCATGGAGAAAATATAAATCTTACACAAATAGACCTAGTTCAAAACTAAACCTGGTTTGTGATAAGGTATTAGGTATTCTGATGACGTTGTACAGTCAGCAAAACTATTAGCTTAGGACTCCTGCATATATTTATATTTTCTATTTTCACTGACTGTAATTTGTTTTATGCGATAGTTAGCAAATGAGCAGACGAGCCACCTGATGGGAAGCGGTCATCGTCACCCATGGACATAAGCAACATCACAGGAGCCAGCGTTGAAGACCCTAAATACCCGCTTCTTGAAGAATCCCATGTCGTAGCGTAAAGGAAATACCTCAGCTCAGGAGGCAACTAATTCCACTTTCTGCACGTTCTAGGAAGAAACGAGGGAGATGCCCGCTTTTTTTGGGTGTACCATGTATCTAAGAAGTGAGGATGAGCTTTGCTCCTTTGACGGGAGGTGCGGTGATAAAAACGAGACGGTGACACCAATTCAAAAAGTTCTTCGGAGCATTCCCCATTGTAAACACGGTACAATGTGCAAAGAGAACTAACGACTCTCTGAAGGCTAAGAGCCGTTAGATGGAGTCAAGAGGAAAGACGGATGAAATCGTGCTCATCTCACAGAGCAAAGACTTTGAATCTGGAGCCCAAACATTATCATCGGACTTAAAAGTTCTGACAGCAGCTTGTGTTTTTATTTAGCTTGTGGCGACTTACATCCAAACAAACAATAACACGCACACAAACAAACACAGCCAAAGTAAGACTTAAGTTTCCTGTTTTCATCTATACAACCAGATGGCCAGCTATCATCCAACAGTATATCTAAATAATGAAGCACTCAAGTACAATTCTTGCCCGAAATACCTCGGTGTTACGCTGGATAGGACTTTGACCTACAAGGAACATCTGTCCATAACCCCGCCTCATCTCCGACGTGCTCAGGCTTTGAAGAGAGAAGTGGAGATGATTCTGAAAAATCCAACGTTACCTGCCCATAAAAAGTTCTACTACCCTTCTCCACAACGTTTGGTCTCTCGAAACCCACCCTGTGCTATAGCGCCAAGCCTAAGCAATTTGAACATCTTGGACCGGTGGAAAGATGAATGGTCTACTGCTACGTTAACCGGCGGTACTTATAAATTAAATTAAAATTAAATTAAATATCCGTTTATTTCAGGCCGGGGCCCATAAAGAAAAATGTTAGTTATAATTCCTTAGATTATGTTAGCACCTACTCGTATACAAAAAAGTAATTACAATGAAATTATTAATAATTAAAAATTAGAATAGATAATACATAACAATAATAATAATATTCCACAATGACCAAATAAATAAAAATAATCAAATTAATAATTCAAAATATATACTTATAGCCTACGTCCCCTACTTCTAGATGAATACATAAACTATCACAAATAGTTTCGACCATTTGCTTAGCTTCCAATCCTCATTAAACGAAGCGAAGTGATCATGAAGAAAAGCCTGAATATATTTTTACTGATCACTGATAAAGTAATATGTACAGACTGCACATAATAGGCAGAGAACGAATTTTCGTTTTTCATGGTATGCACTCAGGCTTCGCGCTTCGTTCGAAAGCAATCAATTCACACATATAACTCTTAAAATCTTTCATTAAACTGCTCAAAGGAATGCCTAGTTTCCAGAGTTCAGTCAAATTAATAAACACTCCATTAGTATTGCTGTCACACATTTCATCTCTATATATTTATTAAACTTAATAAACTTTATTGGAGGGTGATGTTGAGGTGTCGGATGCGCGTCATAAGACACCGCAATCCGTTAAGGCGACGGGTAAACCCGTACCCTCCTCACGTATAAATAGCCGCGCGTTAAATAAACACGATAGCAGACACCCAGTCGCATAGGTACGTCAACTAAGGAGGCATATTCAGAAACTGTTTCATTCTTCAATGTGGAATAAACTTCCTGCCGAGAGTGTCGAGGTTTTCTCGAGGGACTAAAGCGTGACATTCTTCAAGAGATGAGTGAACAGAGGGATGCATGCTACGGTACTGGCTAAGGTAACTGCTTAAAGGTCCCCAGTAAGCTCGGTTCTCCATACAAACGTAGTTACGCTCTCATTTTAAAACGACTAGCTACATTGCTCTGAAATTACAATAGGTAAAGGTATATGGGCTGTAATTAGTTTATGTAGCCTCAGATACCAAAGTAAAAAAAATACAGCGATTTAAAATTTCGTTTGATTTATAAGGTGGAGCAATATAAACTAATTAATGGAATAGATGTCATTGCAAATGTGTATGTGCAAAGTTTCATTACAATACAACACGTAGTTTTAAAATGAGAACGAAACTCCGTTTGTATGGGGAGGTAAAATTCGGCCGAGCTTGCCGGGGACTCTTAACTCATTTGCCTCCCTTTTTCGCATTAAAAAGATATGTAAGTGTTTACCTTTAAGCCAATTGATATCAATACTATCGGCAGCATATATCTGCACGTCGTCTGCATATAAGTTATATGATGAGATGAGACCAAGGGTTGGGTGATACTGTTGATGAAGATGGACACTAGTAATGGGGGTAGCACTCCGCCTTGGGAAACACCAGGTTAGTTCGTTTCACTTGGAAGTACTGTCATTTATCTTTACTCGCTGGAACCTTCCAAAGAGACTAGACACGAAACCAGGCAAGAGCTGTTGGGGACACGTTTAAGTTACGTAGCAATACCAGTAATATATCAAAATTGACGGTGTTAAAGGCACTGCTGAAATCTAACAGAACTAATCATCAGAACCTCGAGTCTTTACCACTACCATATTAATCATAATATTAATATTTGAATCCGCCTCGAGAACGTCTACGTCTTGAATTAAGATTTTACGACAGATGCGCAGCGTCACACGGTCAGATCATACGACGTTTTAAGAAAAGGCAATTGCGGTGTTCCTACATAGCTATAGAGGTATATTTGGACTACACCAATTCATCGTTGATTTCAATTAAATTGGAAAGCCTGACAATTTTCTCTGTTTTTAGTATCTGTGACACGGTTTTGAAATATTTTAAGTTAGAATTCTTGGTATGATAGGTTACACTAACATTTCATAGTGTAGTAAAATATACATATTAATTATATAATGTATGTAATGTATGTATAAATTGAGGGAGGCGATGGCTGAGATACACGTCATACTCGTGAACGGGTGCTGTTTGTGGAGACCGGTCTGTTTAAGCTTACACGGGGTACAGGTTATGTTAAAGTATGTAACTTTACTTTTGAGTGACATTAACGTGAGACACTTCATTCGGTTCTTGTCTGTTTTAATTTTTTGTCTTTTAATTATTTATATAAGAATTCAAGCCTTGGCGACCCTCTACATCTCTAAGGATAATTTAATATATATTTTTATATTTTATCTCTGACACTTAGAGACTTATACATCTCTAAAGAATTTTAGTATTTTATGGTTTTATTTTTTTATCATAGTTTTTTTTGTGTAATTTGACATTTAGAGACAGTATACATCTCTAATAAAGTATTTATTATTTCATAGATTCGATATTTGTAATTGTTTTTTTTTTTTAATTTATTGTTTGTAAAAATGGACATGTAAAAGTGCCCCTGTGGCCTATTTGCTGAATAAATGTTTGATATTTGATATTTGATATAGGTACAGGTGGATTTTTTAAACAAGGCATTGCGGACAGGTACCATCTCCCAACTGTGACGCCAAAATTGTGGTAAATGGTAATGAAGTAAGAATAATGAATTGCATATCTACGTTTTTAGTATGTCACGTGTAACTCAGCGTCAGTAATTTTCTCAAAAACACCTAATTAACTCGATTTCATAGATCATAAATAATTAAATTTTATCTGATAAGGACCTGGCCTGTTTACATATTGATTAGTGTTTAGTATTAGTTTATACATTTACTACTAAACGTAAATATGATTACGATATGATTTGAAATGACGTTGATATCTCATAGTTTGAAATTGTTTGGTTGAGGTAATTGTAATGCGTGTTACAACAACGCTATATGCAACATTTAATTACTTTTGTATTTTATTTAAATTAAGTATGCCATTTACTTAAACGTATTTAACTATAGCCCGAAGTTAACGGAATTCAATAGAAACACGGTGTTTTTTTTTTTTAAATTTGAAACATTTATTTTCTTTTTAGGAAGTTTCATTATTACCTTGATACTATATTGTACCATAATGTAGTACCTTTTGTTATATGATTGTTAATCTGTCGTTTACAGAACCCTTATCCTGGTCCCCAAACCTTAAGTACCTTATCACATTTAACCTGCATTAATCAAGCGAAGAATGAACAAGACTGTACAATAAAACAAAAATCAGTTAGGTATATTTTTCATCTTTTAACAAATTGATCATTACCCAAATGCCTCGATTATGAAAAAATCGTATAAGTATAATTATTTATTTATTTTATTTAATCTTTATTGCACATAAGAAAACACACTGTATAAAAGGCGAACTTAATGCCATAAGGCAATCAACCTTTAGGCAAAGCAGATAAGTTGTAGGCGGTACCCCGGTATATTATGTTTTTCATAGAAGTGGCGGTCGATGTTTGTGGCCACATTTTAAATGTATTTTTTTTTGTAATAGTAGTTTATGAGACTGCTACATAATGAAAGGAAATACGAGTGTGGGTTTATGAAACGAGCTGAAAGCGGGTTTCTATAGAATAACTAACCAGTGTTTTAATGACAAATTATATACCACACATACAACCTCTCTATTAAGTGTTCAGGTACCGAATGTGACGACCGACATTGCAGCATTTGACTAATACAAAAAGTTAGGTCAAATCGAATTTCTTTATTTTTTAGATATTCGAAATTTTAATGTCATTCTTAAATCAATATCGATGTTAATATTACGCAATACAGAAAGGATCATAATGGGCGGGTCCTTTCTTTATAACATTTTGCCAAACAAGGAATTTGTTGTAACTAAACAGTTTATTTTTATGCTGGCCGTAATTTGTGGTATTTGAACGCATCATAGTGTTTATGATATGTGTAGGTAAAAACTCTTATCTACTGCATATATACGAAACGATATGATATAATAAATTAACTACTGTTTCATTAATTGGACTAATTAGATACTGTTGCCATAGACAAAATTTGAAATGATCAATACCACTATACCTCGCGCGTCCAATGATATTTCATTTTTATATGGAGCCCAAAAAATAAGTCCCAACCCAAGCAATAATTCGTTATAAGCGCCAATTACATCCACACTTCCCGATACCTGGCCCGAAATCAGTCCCAATTTCGGGCCTGATAAGCGTTTTCGTTGCACGGAATATCAGCATATCGTTAACAATATTTGAAATATAATAAAATATTTAAAAAAATGGTCTCATATCAGGCCTGGTAAAGTGTGGACGTAATTGGGATTTTAACCTGGTTTTAACTTATTCACAGTATTAGTGGAAGTAGTTGCTATAACTGTTCTATATTTTAGGTATCTACGTCACACGGTATCTGAGATAAACGCATTAGGCCGATTTGCAAGACCGAAGTGATCCCATAAGTGCTCCGTAAACAAAGTTTTGTACGGACTAATAATTAAAAAGTGACTGAAACACATATTTCTGATCACGATTCAAGAATCAGCCTGTATACCTATTATGTATACATTGTGAAGTTGATCTGCGGCTTATTTAAGGAGGCTATAACTTATATTTCGAATATAATATTTATGGAATAACAAATAACCAACCGATAATACTCGTCACTTGAAAGCAGTACAATTTTTTTGCAAAGTTATTGTATTATAATTATGATAAATAAACATTCGTTATACTTCAGTATTTTTTTACGGACAGCTAAAGGTGGCTAAAGTATAGCGACTCTTAAATAATAATAGCTGACTTATGTCGTGTAACGCATATAACAAGATTTTAATAAATATACGATATAGCTTAAATAAAATAAAAAAATCTTATTGATGCCAATTTAACGACTTAGCAAATATATTTTCATAAAAATCCTACAGAAAAAAACGTTCGTAATTATGCAAATAGGTACTTGAAACATAAGTGTGTAGTTTGCATTTATTAAAAACGTTATTTTTGTAGAAGTTTTATGAATATTATTTTCTAGGTTATTTCATTAGCGTCTATACAAAGTATTACTTATTACTATTTGTTTCTATCGATTGGCCTTACACGTATAACTAACCTAACCAGGAAGCCTGCAGACTTGACACGAGCTGCCTGTAGTTTGTACTTTTACGTAGATTATGTTCCTTCTGTATTGCAAAGGTTTATCATTCCTGTTACGCCGTGTTTATTTCAGTATTATTATGTTATTATTAGTCTTCTTCTGATGCTGTCTTGGAAATGAATAATCTTGTAAGTTTGATGCTGTTCTGAGAAAGAGATTCAGCTGTAATGTTCAGCCAAGGTATGGTTGGACCAGACCGCTGCAGCGTTACGTGAACGATGTTTTTTTTCATATTATGTGTTTTTAATTTAATTTAGTATATGTTTTGTATCTTCTTGTTGTGTAACTTTTTCCACTGCGTGTCATTTTTATGTCTTCTTTTGTCTGTTACCTTCCGTGATTCTTTTCCACGTGATGGTCTCATCGGAAGATCAGCAGTGTAAGTCATTAGCAACATGCTGAGAGGAGGTATGTTTTTGTTATAATGTGTAATTTGTCTCGTTTGTGCTTACTATTAAAAAATATTCTATTATATTCTTTAAATTATCTAGTATTTCACTTTTTACTGATTTAAAAAACATTTTTTGCAAATAAAATACAAAAATACGGTGTATATTTTTAATTATTTACTATTTTCTGTAAATATATTATATGAATGAAATTAAAAAATGAAACAGGCTATTCTTTATTTTTTTTCTACTCGGTGGCTGTAATGGTTGAATGAAGATTTAGTATACCAAACTATAATTGCGTACTGTTCATGTATGGGCACCCAACTCAAATTCGTTTCGATCAACTATAAAAAAACTGACCAATCATGTGCCGCCGCGCTCCCATAGAAAATACTAAATGGGAGATGGGCGGGCTCACGCGTTTATGTCTTTTGTACTACTTTTTTGTCTATTGAGATACTTACCAATTTTCATCACTTAGGTATTTAGGTTTTATAATAATAAAAGTTTTATTTTTTTAAGACTTAGAAAAAGTATTTTACTTATACAATAGTGATATAAGCAAGCTTTTCAATCTCGTACCTTACTTAGGCAACTCAGTAAGCTTCGTTGCCTAAACACGGTTGTGACGATTGTATAAAATACTATTTCGCTACCGTACCTTTACTGGGCTGTTAGACGTAATGTTGGTCAGACTGATGTTGATGAAGATGTTGGACATTACTTTTATAGATACCCTATCTGTGAAATAATTGGTACCGCATAGTGAATACCAAAATAAATCTATAGAAACCTGTAATGAAAAATATAATCTACCTATGTACACAAAACCTAAGGTTCCCTTAGTCAATTGGGTAAAAAGGGGTAAACGAGCAATCCACCATAAGGTAATTATTACCCACGTGCATCCACCTGCTATTACGGTACATTGGCTTCATATATAGCATCAGTTGTACGTTATATTACATACTCGTATTAATATCTAGCCCGCACTGCCTCCGCATTTGCTGCCCATTCATTGTGTTGCGATGAATGAAGCCCTAACGAACTCTTTTTATAATTCTGCTTTTAACGTATGTAGGAACATTTGCTCCACGCGTTATAATATTACCTATAGAAAGTGTTTTTTAAAGCAAAGTTTTCCACTAACTAATGATATAATGTACTACATGGCTTTAAGCACTTGTTAACACGTAAAGCTTTTACGTTTTCTTAGGAGCGTGACTTTTGAGTATTAATATGTTTTGCAACGAATCTACATTTTTTTCTAACAAATACAAATGCCTATCTTTTTACGTTCTTGTTATATTTTTGATTAGGACTGAAATAGCTTGGGATTTTTTTAACACATTGTGACCAAAAGTGACCAAAGTTCCATACTTGAAGAAATTATCAGATTATAAAATTTCAGATATCGCTCCCAGGAATAGCAATAATAAATGAAACTTGTGCCAAAGAATGACCCTGGACGGTTGCAATTTGAAATCAAAAGCCTCCGCTTACGATCAGATGCGATTCCAATATCAATTAAAAGTATACAATTGCACGTTCGAGTTTAGTTCTTTGCCTTTAATTTTAATTTTATTGTTAAGACTGAACATGTTTTCGAAATTACTTTTTAATAAAGGTAGAAGTCGGTAGTACAAGTACTTACTTACTAAAAATTGACAAATCAATTTTCACGTCAGCAGCTCGAACAAGGGTAATTTGCTGCTTAAAATCAGTAAGCAATATCGCATTTTGCTCACTGAGAGAGACAAAATAACATTCAAGTGACCTTTATATTCGAATGTCATATCAACGTGCGGGGCCTAATACAAGTTTGAAATATTTGGATTCTAATGTCTTTTTCCCTTTCACATCATAAGAAAAAAGAAAGAGACAAAATAAAAAGCATACGTAAATCAACTTCACGGTTTATAATAGACCCCTGAAATAAGTCAGACCGCATCGTTCCAAAACACCCTACGAGTCTTCATTCGTAATAAATAATAATTAATTAATGAAATAGAAGTTTAAAAATTAATAAAAACATCATATTTTACGTATTTTATTATACAATCAAAACAGTGAACTTAAAAAAATTACGCAATTGTCACGCAAAGTAAATAATTCTACTTTTAACGATCTCTACTATAGTTGACAAATAGTTGTAGGACCGTATCTTACAAAGTTTTTTTTACAAAAAAAAGTTGTCGATTGAACTGTCAATTGATGTTCGTTAGGTATTTCATTATTTCCGTATTATTTTATTGAAACTTCTTTCGGTTGTTTTATTACCTTAAGAAAACATGAGTGAAATAGTGATAAAGACGGATTACATTTTTTCAGGTTGTATTTTTACCTTCCAAATATGTTCTTACTGCTGTCGTGAAAAATTTTGTGTACTACACGAGATCAAAGTTATTTACATCTCGTGCGGTTTTGAGTCCCTTACTACGCTCAAGATTCTAAATTATAGAATCTTTCGCTTGCATGGGACTCCAAATAAGCACTCGAAGAGATATCAAACTTTTCTCTCTTGTTGTGCAAATAACTATTCTTGACTTGAAATTCTATCGGCTCGCGTATCCACTCATCGTCACCATCGTCATGAGCAGATCCTTACCATAAGGCGAGTTCTATGCTTGTTTCCCATCGACAACGTGGTATTCAATAGTGTTTTGTGCAACAGGTACATAATAAGGGTTCTTAAAATGCCTTGTTTGAAGTTACAAAACGAAACGAAGTTGAGTTTTGTAAAGATAGGCCAGAGAATTTTAAGACCTAATTACACAATATTTTTTCTAAGACAGCAGCAAACACCTAAAATGATGAATAAAATCAAAGTAAATATTGGTTTGTAGATTTTTGCCTAGAAGCCAGCATTTAAAAAAAATACAATCGTTGCATAATATTATGAATATTCCTAAACACTGTCATCAGTGTCACAAGTGTCAGTGTCCTATAGACAAGGACCCCCGCCCTCCGTGCACCGCGCTTCTAACGTAGTTGATTTCATTTAATCGACGAATTAAAGTGCTGAAGTAGAAAAAATGTAATAATAGCAAATTATGTAAACCAACTGTAAATTTACGAGTGCCTACCTTTTCTGAATAAAACTCGAGTTCTGATTGCAGAATGCAATTTTATTTAAATTGAGTTTCTGCTAGAGGTTGTAGCTTATGGCTCGCGTTTTGAATATCTAGGGCCTAATTAGTTTATTGCTGCTCTGAGCCTATTTTCTTTTTCAATCAATTAAAATCAATAAAATGTAAAAATTACATGGAGATCGATATTCGATTTCCAAAATACCTTGTGGCAGTTAAACGACTTCTAATGGGACGGAGTTTTGGGCAAAGACTAGTTGTAACTATACATACATTTACAGAAGACATCCTCGAACTATACATATGTTATAATAATAGTCTAAATCTATCCTCGTGTAATCAGTCGATGCAAGGCAGCTTATGGCAAGTTGTTCGGGAGTAGCCAGCCACCCCACGTACCCGAGTGCTCCTGGGGAGTTCTGTCACCCGACAGGTGAGTGGGAATTAGGGCAGTTTGCTTCTGGCTTGCCTTAGCCGGGTGTACAAAGTAGAGCCGCGAGGGTAGATATGGTAACATAGTGAGTTGGCTACATATTTAAAGTCCAGTGGATATCTCTCTACCCTCAGCCCTCATATCGGTGTTGCCCTTGAGCAATCCTAGATGATTTTCTGTGTGGGGACCCATCTTATGAGGGCGAGTCACCGTCTGCCGGAAATAAATTTGCATACCTACCGTTTTATTAGGCAGGCGTTCGGTATTTTATCCCAGTTCAGTATTTAGTTAATCGCTTTCACCCAATAACCTAGTTGATCCTAAATTCAATCAACTCTCAATAGTTAAAATACAATACAAATACACTTTATTGCTCACCAATATGATATAAAACAGGCGGTCTTATCGATAAAGAGCGACCTCTTTCAGATTACCTCTGTCTGATAGTTCTTACACCCTGTGCGTCCCGTGACACGGTCAGCGGCAGCATTGGCTGGGTGTACACAGTACACTATAATGAGATGTAAGGGGTATACCCCTTACATCTCATTAAAGTGTCAAAAGGGCCTTTACGTGGTGGCGTGGTCCTCCTAAATGTCCGCTGAACACCATTGTTTCATGGTGGGTAATCTTAATCTAACAATTAGTAAAATAAGTTTAAGAAAGTTGAAAGTCCTCGTTTAATAAATATTTTAAAATCGGCGCTAAAGCACAAAGGCTATTATATCTCACTTTATATAATTGGAAAATAATACTATTATATTAGTATAATTTTTGGGCTGTATAAAGCTATCGTCGCATTACATACTGTACGAATCAAAATGACAATATTAAGAAAGAATTCACACTAACGTCTTCCGAGCGTCGGCGTCTAGTCAACTCTATGGCTGCTAGACGCAACGTTGGTGCAACTGCGCAGCGACGCCATTTTCCATAGTGCATAGCGTTGACTAGATGCCAACGCTCAAAAAACGCTGGTGTGGGGTGGCCCTTAATACTTACCAATCGCTAAAAAAATGTTTTGTAGCGTGTTGATCCAAGTTCGAATCATGTGTACTTGAATTTGAGCAGTTGTAAAGGCTTTTTATTCAAATTATTAACGTACCTAGTTAAAGAAAAGAATTTGCAACAGGTTTCAAAACAACATATTGTTTTAGACTTCTTTGTGTAAAAAGTTAATTTGCTACAAAAAGGAGCCCTTAAAACTGATTTTAAGAATAGGCAATGTTTTAAACAGAAAGTCAGAAACCCCTTTCAACAAATTTTACACAATACGACATACAATAATATTTTGCTGTTATTGTTTTTCATTTTATTTCACTTAGTGAAGTGTCGTTTCGCTTTACCTACTTATGAATTCCACATATTACGTTATAGATCACAAAATGCAAATAAGTATTTCCACTATTCTTGAAGTTATTTTAGTAATAGTTTACAACTGAATTATATATTTGCGTTATTATTAATTTTTCAAGAAAGGCCAGGTCAAGAGCACCCTAAACTGGCGAGCGTATATGAGGAATGTTATGAAAGTCAAAAAAGCGAAAGAGGTATGTCAGGGTCGTCGCAGGTGTAAATCCGTACTCTGACCCGTAGGTACGTTTCTTCCTTTCAGTTTAAAATTATATTAACTAGAGTTTTCAAAACGCCCTCCGGTGCAGTGCAGCACTCCACAAAGTGTTGGTGTCCGGGCTTCTCAGCAAACATACTAAGTTACGAATATAATAGGTATAAAACCGTTATACGGCCTATCCTTATGTATGGCTGTGAGGCCTGGTCTCTGACACTGAAAGAAGAAAGTCAGCTCCTGGTACAGGAGAGGAAAGTTTTGGGACCTATTCAGAGAGATGATGGCATCTGGAGAATCCGGAAAAATGCCGAGACCCGTTATATGTGTAAGTACAAATCGCTAGAGTTAAAATTGTCTTATCGTCATACAGATAATCAAAGATTCTATTAAGAGATTCCCTTAAACCTATGCATGAAACCAGCTAAACAAATATTGCTTTAAATAATAATTGGTCTTGGTCAACAACACAAACATAGGTATTTCTACTGTCTGCGCAAAGTCAAAATAAATGTCGTGTTCAATATGGATCAAATGAAGGCCAATATGATAGAGACTTAAGACTTTAAGAGCTACCGATTTGACCCTCATGCATTTTCAGCGAAAATAAAACCACAAATTTAATGGAAATCGATAACGTTTGATAGCTTTCCTAATGTTCGCTGTATTATTATACAGGGTTTTTTAATCCAAATGGGGTACCTACAGAGGGCTTATCTGAAAATGTTTCTTCTCTGCCTGGAACAATGTGTCAAACGTTTATATGGGACCAATTGCGTTAAAGCAATACAAAAGTTAGAAATAAGAGACAATGCGTGACATCCAGACTCAACCCTCAGAACATAAAAAAAAAAAAAAAAACAACGTTTTGGCTGCGGTTTTCTGTAAGGTGGAGGTACTTCCCCAGTTGGGCTCTGCTCTAGATCTGGAATGACATCCACTGGCTGTGCCCTACCACACAAACCGAGATGACATTCATAATGCCCATACCTCTCTTTTGGACGTAGTTTAAGGACGTACCGGGGTCCAAAAATATATAAAATTGTGTTAAAATTTATTAAATACGAGTATAATGTTAGGAATAGTATAGTAGATTTTTTTTTCAAAGCCTATGGAAGTGAAAAAAACTAAATTTATTATGTCTTCTATTTTTTTTTAATTTCAATATTATTTTTAATATTCATTTTTTTACGATATGTTATTAAGTACCATTTTGATGAATTAAGGAACAAAATTTAACATGTGTTAAATCAATACTATAAAAAAGTACGACACATTACGAGATTTTAGGAATTCGATTCGGCAAGCGACCTTTTACTCAAAGTTCAATTTATGTACCTAGCTGGTCTGCCTATCATTGGTACAGAAACTACAGATTCTACAGATTCTAGCTGAAAATCTCGAACTTACTGGACCTAGGACCTTCAAGGGACCACAGGATAATTAGGGGTACAGCATAGGAGTTTAATTTAATTTTTGTCATCTCTATGTTAATTTTAATGCGCACTTGTCGAGATATCCTAATGATTTCAATGATCTCAGCCATTACAACGACATCGACGGAAAATCCAGAAGCTTGAACTCCATAGCGGCGTAGAATAGTTATTGTAGGTAGGTACATCCTCTTGTCGCATACCCCACTGCAATGGGATAGGTTTCGTGCCTCGTTCTTGGAGATAGATAAACCACACACTACGGCCTATTGCAAGAACAGTTTGTTTCTGACAAGTCTAGCCATACATTCCGACACAATGTTACTTATTAAGTTTTATAGACGTAATAAAGGGGCATTTGCCTAGATCTGAATCTGAAAAAGACCAAGTTAATACAATTCAAGCCTTACCACAAACTACCCATGGTCATGACAAACTTGGTATTGAAGAAACAAACGAAGGATTAAAAATTGTCACGAGCTTAACTTGGAAAGGACATATTAAAATCTTAAAAACCAAACTTTTCCGATTCGTTTACGCACTCAGTGGAATAAAAAGAAATACAAATACTGAATGCGCGCGGTCCATATGCCTATTCCTGGTTAGGTACGGAATTATCCTATGGGGCCACAGTGTAAATACTGACGAACTTTTTGTTGTACAAAAAAAGTCTTCGCATTATTGTAAATATTCGGCTACCAGCAAGCTGCAGTCACCATTTTGTACAGCAAATATCCTGACTCTAGCGTCTACATACTCGTATTATAGATCGGAACAGTTGTCAGGAAACACATGCATATATTCACATATACGAAAAAAGCGCTCGTCGCCAAAACAAATTAGCACTCCTCAATCCAATTTCAATTCAAAATTATAATAAAATCCATTTGACTGGTAGAGAATGCCTCATGGCATTAAGTCCACCTTTTGTACTATAAGGTTTTCTTTTGTGCAATAAAGATTAAATAAATAAAATACTGGAAAACATACAGGCGGAAATCAAGTGTTCTATGTTCTGTAAGGAGCTTAAGACGTTCCTTGTCCAAAAACCTACTATTCTATTGAAGAATTTATGAATGATGTTACTTGACATATGTTAAGTAACATATGTCAAGTAAAGATATGTTTGACGTGATATAATAAATAAGAAAATAAACTTTATATTTCTAATTTAATGTGATCGTAGGTGAATGTAAACTTAGTTATAATATGTATGTGGCTTGCAATTAAAGTGACATTATTTAATTACTTGATAATGATTGAGGCTTAAATGAATGTTTTGGTTAATTATTATTTTGGCTTTAATATGTAAATTTAATGTTAGTACTCGGATGTTTGCTATGCCCTACCAGGGTATCAGCACCTCTTACTTTGCAAATACCATCTGTGTAATGTAATGTAAACGATTATTATGTAATTAAAAAAATACATAAAAAAGTATTGACATGTCAAACATGTGTCCGTACCTATTGTTACTAATTTTCGCTGTCGGTAGACAGTTTCGCACTTTACTTAATTGGTAACTTTAAATTTAATTCAAGCGCCATTTGTAATTCCGGTATATTGTTTAATTTTTTCGCTAACCTAACCTAAAGTACCTACCTAATCGGTAAATCTATTTAAAGATAAATATGAACATTTGTTTGTGTTTGTATACACACATGAGCCCCGTTCTGTCGTTAGTAAAAATGTAATAGGCTGCTGCTGTCTGCTTTAATCCTTCGGGGTGGACGCTAGCCCCACCGGGACCACGAGCTCTTAAAATATCATTATGTTTAAATTTGTAACCAAATATTTTTATGGAATCCCGGTACGGGTATTTATTTGTGATTAGTACGGATATTTGTTTCTTTAAATCATGGCTGTTGTCCCTTTCTAACAAACACAAATGTCAAAATGACAGATAAGGACAAACGATATATGGGGCTTACTCAATTTGTGCAACTATAAAGGGTCTCCATTGTTTCCCATAAAGTTTTAAGCCATAGTGTATTGTTGGTCCGCATTTTCGTTAGTCATAATTTGATTTTATCAGAAATGCGTAACTTTTCAGGATTCTTTTGCCATAAAACATAACTAACCTAACCTACCTAAAGGATAACCTTACGGAAATCCTGAAAAGTTAACGGTTTCAGAATTATGACTAATGATAATCTGACAACCATTACATTATGACTTTCAATAATTAGTCAAACAAAGAGATCCGAACTACTCGTATAAATCCCGCTTGTTAGTATTCGTTTGGCACAGAAATCCCCCTCAAAACTGGAGGAGATTTCTTAGATTGCCTATCTACGTCGGACGATTTGAAGCAGAGATGGGAACAAATTGAATAATATGTATTTAAATTCATAATACAAATACTTCTTTCATATAGGTACTAAATCAAATGCAAAATACTAAAAAGTTAAAAAAATTATATTTAAAATACAAAATAGGTATTAAGAGTCGGATAAGCTCTCTTTATTCTTTGAAAACAGTGTGTCAATCAGTCGACTAGAGTGTAAGTGAGTGTTTTGAGTTGTTTCCTCGTGTTGACCAGTAGAGTGGACTTGTGAATGATGTGTTGATGTGTTTTGATGATAAATATTTAAAACCATTCATTTAAATTTGTATTATTTTACGGCTAATATTTGCATGTCGTCGGAGTGGTCATTTTTTTGTGTTTTGCCAGGGCAACAAAGTTTGTTTACTTCTTATGCCTTTGAAACCCTCGCAACGATCTAGATTCCACCTTTTATACCACTCAATAGGTACCTCGTAGTCATGTGCGACGTTAGTAAAAAAACTGGTGGCTCTGTGAGCTATAGACTACGCATTAAGTTATTAAAAAAAGCACTTACTTCGTTGAGCGAACTCACAGTGGTCTTAAGCGCCACTACTGACACAATTTCCGCTATTTTTAATATTTTTCAAAAGACAAAACGATAAAAATAATGTATCTAACTATCAAACCTGCTCACGAAACACGAGAATATGCTGAGAAATAAGTTTTGTGGAGGAGAACATCCGGACTTAGGAAATAATTTTTGCCCAAGCTGAAACGGAGGATTTCGCTAACGCTCGGTCAATTAAACCGCTTAATTTTATAATAATGAGAGAGTGTTGCCAGTCTCCGCGGATTGTAAAAGCAGAAAAAATTGTAACCTGACGTACACACCTGAGTACCTACTAAAAAGTATTTTGAAAATAGAAAATAGGTCCCAAAACCTAAATCAAGTAAAAATACAAAATAGTCTTCTTGAAAAGGTATTAAATTTAAAATAGGTATTTTTCATTCCGTATTGCGTCCGCCGTTTGCATTTTAAATATAAGTATTTCAAATTAGTCTCTGATTCGAGGGCTGACTCGAAACATACATAACGGAATTACCACCACCAGCAGCATTCTGGGCACCATACTGTCTGATTGAAATCAATATAAATAGTCATCAAGGGCAAATGCCCTGGATAACTATATATAGTTAAAAAAAACAATAAGTAACAAACGTAAGTTATGTTACTTTATATAGGTAGCTATTTTGAGCCCGTTTCTTGTATAACTAGGGAAAACATATATTATATAATTATAATACTTATTCATTTTCTTTTTATTCATAGAGCAGGTACTGGTACTAAAATCATACATTCGTAGCAACTTGGTTGTGAAGAAATAACCAAGATCTAAAAACGTTTTATATTAAATACATATTAGTCCAGTTAATTATTCATTTACTTGTTTATATAAGTAGCAGACTAAATCTTGAAAATGTAGAATTTGTGTGTACACCATTGAGATGTTGAATTTGTATGACGTCAATAAAGCCGAGGAGTGTACGAGGGGGTAAGGAGTGTGCTTAAAGAAAAATAACGGCTGACTTTTTGGCGCTGCTTTCAAAAGAAGACTGTTTTACTTCATATTACCGTTAGCATTATAAGCAAAATATAATGTATTATGTTAGTGTTGATGTCGTGAGGCATTTCAGTAATTTAATGTTACATTTTGTCCAGGTACCTAAGTAAACAGATAGCCGACCTTACGAGTCAAATAATCCTTCAGTTTTGTCTACAGTGTGATAATAAAAACTTAATGACAAAATTTTAAACACTTTCCTCGCAATTGTGGTGTCAATAACCATATAATTAACATATTGAAAACTTACTTGTGTTTAGAGTGGTCGTCCGCTGTCAGCGTGATCAGAAGCACATAGTATCACAAGGGCACCGAGAGTTTGTTGTGCCGGCGGCGTTGGAGGTGATGAAGGCTTTAGCGGAGCGGCGACGGGGTTTTTCCGGGACGTGCGCTTTGGCCGGCGGCGGGCAGGTACTGGAGCCGGGCGGGCGCGGGCGGGCGCCGGCGAGCGCGCGCCGCCCACGGGCGGCCGCCGCCGTCGCCGCCAACGTAGCGCGTCACCCTACCCCATAATCTTAAAAATCGACAACGACCATTGTCATTCATCAGATTTATCAATCATCAAATCTGCTTACGAACTTATGCCTCAGTAGGTATGCTTGGTCGTGTTTCTTATTGCCAACCACTTACAACTAATTATTTATTTGGCCTCTACATAATATATCAAACAAAATCATACACCGTGAGCTAGAGTAGTCCGACAGATTTTAAAGACTAAAATGTACAAAGTTTTTTGAAAACAGTTTTGTGTTACAGATAATGACAATTCTCGTGCAAAATTGTTTCTGTAATAACTTAGTGAAAATCGCCTTTTTGGCTGCGATCGTGCCACTATGTGACTTATTGATTTAGACATACTTACTGAACGACATTAAAGTATTAAATGAAACTCACCATTTTTTCCTGTAAAAAATACTTATTCGTTGTTATTTTTTTGTTTTAGCCAAGATGTAAAAAGTGCAGAAAACGCCCAAAAAAAATATATTTGGCATAAAAATTGATCCGGAACTTGTTCAAGATTCATATAACATTTGTTATTTCTTATGACCTCTGGAATGCGTGCTTAAAATCTATCGGGTTACTCCAGCCCACAGTGTTTATAATTATAGCTTTTGTCTGTCATAGGCCTCGACCGGGAGAAACATCTTGACGAGTTAACCGCAGTATTAATATACTTTATAATTGAAACGTAAAGATGTTTTCGACTTTACAGTACCGATCGTCTTTATAGTTTATTTATACTACGTCGGTGTCAAACAAGCACACGGCCCGCCTGATGGTAAGCAGTCTCCGTAGCCTATGTACGCCTGCAACTCCAGAGTTACATGCGCGTTGCCGACCCTAACACTCGGCACCCTCGTTGAGTTCTGGGTACCATACTCACCGGCAGGAACACAACACTATGAGTAGGGTCTAGTGCTCTAGTGTTACTACACACACACACCGAATACACCTTCCATCGGGTTACTTTCGCTCACGTTGTATAATTTACTTTGATATATTATATAAAGACCAAGTAGGACATTAGTAGTTAGTCGGTGATAAGAAGCACGACGAAGTCAATCTATATTTTCAATTATTGAATTAAACATGCTCCGTTTTAGGCTCACTAGAATTGTCTTTGTTGTTGTGACTTGTTGTTGTTGTTGTGTTGTTGTTGGCTTGTGTGTTGTTGTTGTGGCTTGTAGAATCTACATCTGTTGTTGATACCCTTATTTTCATAAGCTACTTTAAGATTATTCCGCGTCTCGTACGCAAGACTAGCTTACAAACGTGTATCTTACACTGACTCTCAATCAGTAAGCAGATTTTAGTTCGTGCTTTCTGGTCGGCTCTCTTAGTATAACGGTAGCAGTATGTCAGGAACTTTCTCTACGTACTACCACAAATCATCGAGCACGAATATGCATTCCATGTCATGATTATTTTATGTATATGTATATATGCTCCACTATATATTAAACTAAATACATGTCTGACTTTACCTGTTTATATTTTTATATATTTTTAGATATTCCCAACCCACTCACTTCTGCTTTGAAAGTTTTTTTTTTTTACGAAGGCCTATGAGCAGTAAACTTTTATGCAAAAAAATTAAAAACTTTAAAGACATAATGGTTTTAGATCATATAAATATTAGTCACGTAATTAGTCACTCATGGGTCCAGTGGACCCAGAAGTAAGAAAATTTTACATACGTTAACGGTCGCTACCGGGTTTAACAGACACATAGACACTTCAGTACCCCTAGTGTAAATTTGATCGACATCATAACGTGACGTACGCGTTTGCGTTAAGTCTCATTTTGTATAGGATTTTGAGTTTCCAAAACGTCCCGCTTGGCGCGCTCTTTCTAAATCCAATACAAAATGAGACTAAACGCAAACGCGTACGTCACGTTTCGAAATCGAATTTATTTACACTAGGGGTACAGACCTCCGTTGCTCGTGAGTGTGACGTCCAACAAATGAAATGACGAATCGACGTGACGAACTTTCACTTGAAGGCACTAAAAGCGACGTGGTCGTGCAATACTAACGAGCAAGTTAGCGTTCATAAGAAAAGGCCCTGGGTCCAGCAGACCCATTAGCGACGGTTCTAGCGTTAACTTATTTACTTACTCCGTTGGCTCAGTAACCCAAAATGAGACTTGGCCTCCGACACAAGACAGTGCCACTTTTCTCGGTCATGTGCGACCTTTCGCTAATTGTTGACTCGAAGTTCGCGCAGATCCGCCTCTACCATGTCGCTCCAGCGATACCTGGGGCGTCCGATAAGACGTCCTCCTGCTAGGCGACCCAGATACGCTCTTTTCACGTTCCCATCTTAAGATGGCCCAACCAACAGAGTCTGTGAGCTTAACTTTCTCCCATGGTTAAAAATGAAAGCATAATAAAAAATCTGATATTTTAATTTTGCTGTTAATAAGATGAGATTGAAAGATATTCAAACTTTCAATTGATGTTGGCGTATTAAGGTTGTTACACAAAGGTATAAAATAAGGCTTACTCCTCCTCCCACAAAAAGGTAGCCTAAGATTATTTTGACAGACAGCAGCGACGGACTGAACTATATTTTCATCCGCTACCTCCGGTATTCCACTTAATCACCAAGTGCTTCCTTCGGTGGCGTATTTCAATGGTGTCCACTGATTGACTAATGGCAAAAAATTTCTGTCTAAGTACGAGTAGCTCTAACATGGCAGATACATCCTCCTTAAGAGTGCTGACCTCCATACTGAGACTGGCTATAGTTGTATGTGAGTGTGGTGATGCCGCCTTCAATTTTTTGTCAAGATCCAGAAACCGCTGTGCAAATCTTCTAGTGACTTCTGTGTCTCCAATATACTCTCCATAGTGCGATTTGTGCAAATCAAATTCAGTGACAGTTTAAAATATTTGAGTACAAAGGTCGACTGGCAGGTTAATGATTTTATTTACACTATGCTCACCCAGTGGTCACCCTATATGCTATGTGGTTTATTGGAATAATTTAAATCACTTAATCAGTAAATTGTCCAAAAAAAAGTGACTTGTCAATTTAAACACCGGGTAGGCGAGAAAAAAAAGCCCGGCTTTTCTTAAAAAGTAATTTATGCTATAAGCCCGATTTGAACAAAAAAAAATTACAGGAGTCAATAAGAAAGGGCTTCATGCCTTTTTTATATAATGTTTATATCACCCGTGTTACATAGATACGTGAACATTTTTCGTTACAATTGAAAATAATAAATAATATTATTCACGATTTTTTGCAGTGCATATGTAGGCATAATATGCTACCTGCTCTTATTCTTTAGCTTAGTGACGGACGTCAAACGCCGAAAATAGCGGTCGCAATTTGTTCTCGATTGCCTGTAGTACATAGTACTTACATATAACTCAATGTTCAGAATAGGCTAAACAGGTTACACAATTAGCAAGTGTCATTACATTATAAGCAAAAGGCACAAAACGCTGCGAATGTACCGTAGCGCGTCGTAGATACATCTTTTTACTAAGAAAAGACTTTTGGCAATAACTCAAAAATGGCTAGACCATTTGGGCACTTTTTTTCTTTCGGAGCGATTATTCCCGAAATTATTCACATTATCAAAAAATGTTGTTGGAGACCCTTATTCGTTTTGAAAGGCCTATTCAACGATATCCCGCACCATTGCATTAAAGCGAAAAAAAAACATTTTGTATGTGAGGTACCCTAAAAAATATTTGTATACTTGGTCATGCAAGTCTTGTCAGTAGCAAAAGGCGGCATATTTGAAAAATTGCGGGTTAGCAACACTAAAATACGGGTCATTTGTGTTTTATCTGTGGACTGTGGATAGTGAATGACAGCCAACATGTTTGTTTACATTCTGAATCGTTGCTATTACAAGAGAAATTTCTGCTGTCACCATTAAATACCAATATATTAAATAAGCTTTTGCATGAACTTTAGCAAAGTCAAGGTGCCTACAATATACAATCACGCTCATTGATCGTCAGTGTTGTCACATACAATTTTGCCGAAGTGGTAGAACGGGGTGCAAAAATAGGTAGAAACGGGTGCTTTTAAAATGGAAAACAGGTAGATGTACCACTCAATACCAATTATATGATTTAAAATGTGTATAAAAATTTTCAAATTATTTATTAGTCTTTAATATTGTTTTGTTAGTACACGTGTTTATTAAAGAAATCGAAACAAAATGAGGATTTCCATTGTTTGTAGGTAATGAACCTGCTTGTATAATCTGTTTCTTTGGCAAGTTTTCATTACATCGAATCTAAATTCGGTAGAAATTAAGTAATGTTCCGTCACATGTATTGAGAATTACTTACAATTGTACCATTTTGAAAAATAGGTAGATTTCAGGCCGAGGGAGGTAGATAGGTAGAACGCAGGCAAAATAGGTAGATCTACCCAAAAGTTGGTAGATGTGACAACACTGTTGATCGTAAATATTTGTAAAATTTGAGGTTATGATAATAACATGTTTTGGTTCGATGTACAATGCTGCTTTTCTTAGCGCAATACCAACGCAATAGTGCTTTTTCAGTGTTGCCCTACTTCACTTTTCTGTACATTGCTACTCACATAATTTGCTTGACAGACTATAGTTTTTATTTTACTGTTTTGTCGTCATGTACATTATAAGCAAAATGCACAAAACGTTAACGCTTCGTAGCGTAGCGTAGTCATCTCTCTCTATCACTCTTCCATATTAGTGCGACTGTGACAGTTGCGTTTCGTTCGCCACGGAGCGTGAACGATAGGCACGTTGGCTAGGCGGGCAGCTTTCTAGCGATCACGGAGCAAAGACGCGGACGGGCAAATGGACATGGGGAAACTAATAGTTGACTGCACAACCTTAAAAAATGTCATTGGTGACATCCCTATTATGTATCTATAAATAGGTACTCACTTAAAACTGTGTTGGTATTATGGTACGAGTATGTATGTATGTAGTAAAAGCAGCTTACCATTTCAAACCGCTGCTTTTGTAGCAGATAAATTTGTAATATATTTAACTCCGATAACACCCACAAAGTACCATCGTGTATTTGTTGTTTTTCTAAAATAGAGGGTATATTTATATTCCAGCTCTAATGTCATCTCGAAAATGGAACAAGTAGTTTTAGTTACCTGGCGTGCCCCATTCGCAACCACAGCGACATATTGTTTCAGGTGAAACGCTGGATTACGGAGACATATCATGAATAAAACAAGGCTCTGTTGGGATCTTTTTTTACCAACTTTTTTTAACCAAACGCTTACCTACCTACCTACCACAGTGAAGTTCGATTATAGCTTTATACATATTGGACTTAACGCTTTAAGAGGAATTTCTAGTTGCCATTTTTTCATACAAACGCTCTCGACTATTTCCTCCCTGAAGCAATGTTTTTTACAAGCTTTTATTTAACCTGCTCTGTTAATATGTATGGGACAAATCTTGCAAGTTAAATTTGACCCACTTGTCTCCGATGAAGCTGAAAATTTGCATACATATGTAAGTCGGGTGACAATGCAATATATGGTACCATCAAGCTGATCTGATGATGGAGACAGGAGGTAGCCATAGGAACTCTGTGATAAAAAACGCAACCTAATTGTGTTTGGGGTTTTTAGAATTGTCTATTAGTTGCCTGTGATGAGTATTTATTTCAAATTGATTGCACAAACTTACAGAAAAGGGCGGAATTGACGCCTTGAGGCATTCTCTATCAGTCAACCATTGTGCTAAAGAGAAACAGTTTGGTGCAGGATTGTAAAGAGTTGATATGAAAATAGACACGAGTCGAAACTACTATGATAAAACACTTACACAAATATACGTTTTAAATATACCTACATATACAAGTATATACATGTATAGTATATGTACGAGCGAGATCATTTAGATGTCATTCAGTTATCATGCATTTCGTTCATCATTTAGATGCCATTCTGATTGTTGTTAAGCTACTAGATAGATACGCTGGTAGATACTTTTGACGCATAGTCTAGTAAGGTAGAAGTACTAGTGCTCGACGCTGCACTAGTACTCGACATTGGCACTTTATATCAAAGTGACCTGGATTAAGTTCGAATACAGAAAAATCTTCGTTGTTCAAATTTAACCTGTATTTCCATGAAATAAAGTGCCCATGTCGGTGACTAGTGCAGCGTCGAGCACTAGTACTTCTACCTTACTTGTGACGCAAACTTTTGATGTTGTCTGTACTATAGTTTTAAAGGCAGCTACCGAGTTACGTTCTAAAAGTAGCACATAAGACTTTGTTTAGTCATAAAGTCACATCGGTTAAAGTCACATTGTAAGGGTTCCGTTTTAACTTTCAAAAGGGCAGAAACCCTTGTTATATTATGTATACAATACACGATATATTTTGCCAAACAAAAGGCAGCCATGTGATGTTTACTCGTAGTATATGAGAATCGTATTATACAGTTATATTTACTTACTGAGATCAACCTCGCTAAAGGAAATCACATCAACGTGATAATACTCGTATTAATGCAAATCAAATCCTGGCAACCTTCTGAGTATGTCAAGAGTAAAGAAATTCCAATTAAATTAAGCTAGTTTTCCTTCCCTCTTTTTTATCATGGCAGTACTTAACGTAGGAAGAGTTGTATTTCCTCAGTTTGGGTTTCTTATTTAGTTTCTAAGCTTAGAATAAATTTAAAAGTGGAAAAATATTGTCTTGGGTGAGACTTGAACTCACGGCCTTTGGATCGATACTCCAGTGCTCTGCCATCTGAGCCACCAAGACCTCATCCATAAGCAGCAATTTTTTTCCACCATATGGGTCTAGGGGACCCTAGCGACATCTGCCTAAAAATCTAAATAAAATCCATCTAAATTTATTCTAAGCTTAACTGCATCGTTTGCAGACGTTTCTGCTTGTTAAAAATTAACTAGGTATTTTCCTTGCTAAAATAACATGTACATGTAAATATTCAGTATGATATGTATTGTATATGTTACGAGTAATGTTAAAAGGCTAATTAAACTCAAGTTTACCCGGGTATAACTAGTACTACCCTCAACGATATCCCATACCATCGGGTAAAATCCGAAAATTTAAACAGTATTAATCTGTATTCAGAGTTTGTTTGTTGTTGCGGCGTTCTCCAGGTAAACTTGAGTTTACTTAAATTAAGTACACCCATGTAACGGATAATGCTAGAATATTCTGTAAACTTAAGTTTAACCGGGGTTACTTAGTATTACCCAAAATTTTTGTGTAAAGTCAGAATATGAAATAAATAATAATAAGTGTTCGGCGTTTACCAGGCTAGCAGGGTGCTGAGAGGCTTCAGAGCTAGGCAGAACCACAGTGGACTATATTTATTATTAATTTTATTAACCTTCTAACTTTACCCGTAACATATATACCAGTTAAAATATGACACGTTTATATTCTCCAAACTCATTTGGCTTTTACGGTGCCTATAAAGAAAACACATTAGAAAGATTAGAAATAAAGAAACATTATGAATGCAATGCCATTTGATTTAATAGGGTTTACTCGTACAATTGCATACAAAGCTGATTCTACATTTTATTATAAAAAAATTTTTGGACAAAATTGTGTAAAAAGTATTAACATGTTATAAAAATATAAAGGTATTAACAATTTTGCCCATTTCGTTTCGAGCGTACCTTATATTACCAAATTGAATGTCTAAGAAATAATTATAAATAGCTGGTCTAATTTACAAAAAATACTCATTTAAATCGTAATAACATTTACACAGCAGCCAATCTTTTAACCTACGTTTAAATTGAACTCCATCTAATGACTTAATACTTTCAGACAAGTGATTGTATATTTTTATTCCATTAACATAAGTGCTTTTTTTAGAATATAACTTGAAGGGCGAACTGTACATATGTCATATCTGTATTGAGATCGTATATTTTCCTTAGAATTACATTTTTTAATAAAGATCTCGTTGTGTTCTTTAACAAATAAACAAATTTCCAATATATATATACATGTATATTAATAAAGGGACGTTAAAGTAAAGTCTTAAATTTTTTATGGGTTAGACACTTTTTTCTACACAGTTTAAAATAGAGGCCACCCAAAAACCTTAATGTTTTTAAGAAAGGAAAACCAAGCGTGGTGGCATATTTTCTTTAGCATTTGCTTGATACTTGCTTGATACCATCTCACGACATTAAATTAAACTTGCTCTCGTCACTCCGTAAGCTAAGTTATTTATCAATCGGCACTAAACTTGTCCACGACTTCTTGTGACGAAACGCGAATGCTAATTGAGATGTCTTATGCTTTGATGAAATATATGTACTCTATTATACGAATCAACAGAGGAAACATGAACATTTATGTTATAGTTTTCTTTTAGTTCATCTTTAATTGTTACTTCACTTTCCCGTGGGCCTTTTACGGAAAACTTTTTTAGTACTCAATCAGTTATAAAAGTCGTTTTGAGGAGGACGACCGCTTTTAGGCTTATTTTTGACGCTGTTTCGAGCCTTGACCTGCTTAATTCCATAAAGTAATCAGTTGCTGTGATACACCAAATGTTCGCAAGACTTCGTCAGCTTGCTGTTAAGTATAACCGCAACGGCTTGCTTGAAATCGTTCGAATATTATAAACTGAAAACGAAGCCCTTCAGTTGTGCACTATATCGCGTAAGTATAATGATGATTAACTATACGCGGTATAATCCAGTCAAATACTTTTATTTCATGAATAACTATCGCGGTAGCGGCGAAGTCAATATTTCAAATCTACTTTTATGACTGATTTCGGTCAGAAAAGTGCAATTTTACGTTTTCAACATAGTGACAGGGCCGGTTTTTATACGCAAATAAATAAAATATAAAACTAATATTTAAAACCACCCACAACAGCGACGAGTCTCGCGGCAGCGTTGTATGGGTTGTCTATCCTTTATTTACTAGAGTCTGGTATACAATGTAAAAGTTCGATAACAAGGTTACCAAAAATTTGTTGCTCTCTGTATTAGTTTATTATAGGAGTGTTCACTATATAGGTATACCTGTCCACTTTAAAAAAATCACGTCAAAAAGTCTCACTTCTTTGCAGAAGGGTCGCTTCTGAATAGACGGCGCGCGGCGACTCGATTGTACAAACTTAGCGTGAGTACTTTGGGAGATTAATCAGTAGCAAATTCATCAGCTTCGTGACCCACAAGGCATGTTTAGAAGTACAAATATTCAAAGAAGTAGTTGGACGTGACAATGGGACTAAATCCTATAATTTTGTACATCTGGTTCGTATCATCTGAAAATTCCTTCCTTCAGCTTTGTGTACAGAACTTTGGGAATAAATCAAATCATTTTCATCAAATATTTTGATTTGATATTTTTAAATACTTACAATACTATAAATAAATAAATATTATAGAACATTTTTAGACAAATTGACTGAGCTCCACGGTAAACTCAAGAAGGCTTGTGATGTAGGTACTCAGACAATGATATATATAATATATAAATACTTAAATACATAGAAAACAACCATGACTCAGGAACAAATATCAATGCTCATCACACAAATAAATGCCCTTACCGGGATTCGAACCCAGGACCATCGGCTTCATAGGTAGGGTCACTGCCAACTAGGCCAGACCGGTCGTCAAAACATATATAAATTATAAACTGAAGGTTGTAACGTCTTTTGGCCTCTTATAATGATCAAGGACAGTTTGATATGTTTACGAGTACGGTATAGGTACACATCTGTTTTAGGGTCGCTGAAGTTTTTGGGTTATAAATATATGTATGTGTACAAAATTATGACTAGGACTTAGGTCCAGTAATTCCGAACAAATCAGGCGGGACAGATGAACGGACAGACACACGAGTGATCCTATTGATTCCGTTTTTTTCCCTTTTAGATACGGAACCCTAAAAGCAGCCTACATATACATCCATTGGGCTCAGGGCCTACGATAAAGTCTGTTGTTAAATGACTGTTAGAATTACTTTGATTGTGTTCCTTTGCTCATTGTGTGGGCGCCGGGACGCGCGAATAGCAGAAAACTCGGAACATTAATATAAACCGCGATAACGATCACCAATACGTCCTTATCGACATTTCTCTCTAACAAAATATTTTTCTTATTACGGCGCGCGTCAGCTGGCATTATTATAGTAAGAATATTTATACCAAAATAACTACCAGCTTGACGATAAACGGATACATACCTATAAATAAATTTGAGACTTACTATATACATGTTGCTAATTCCTTAGAGATAGGTATAATAAGGTTAATGAGGGTTTACTGTGTTTGTTATGGGTTTATTGCTATCGACACGTTTGTGACAGAAGCTGCAAATTGAAAAATGACATTTACTTAATGGACAAGGACATATTGCTGCGCATTTCGTTCGTACCTACTATAACACATATTGACGAGTATACGACTAGGTGCATGCGAGATGTATCTAAAGTAGGAACTTAAATAAATAACGTTAGTGAAGGTCTCCGTCTGGCACCATTCGAGACGATTTGGGGGTGGGGGGTGGGTGAGGGTTAGGGGGTCGAACATATCTTATTTTTTCTTATAGGAGGGAGGGGGTTTTCATAGTTCTTACGTAAGATCACATAGATGGGAAATTTAAAAATTTCTATGAATTTGTGACGTTTAAAATTATACGTTCACACTCTATGCTTTCAAACACGGTACAGAGTTAGCTTAAACGGGCTCCAGTTTCTTTCTTGGTACTGTGAAGGATTGAAACCTTCAAAGTCTTTTGGTAGATAACTGGCAACAATTATGTATTTGAATTCAGAACTATCGCCCTGCTAGTGGAATAAATATCTGCAGGTGAGTATTCTGTTATGTTGGTGTAAAAGTAGTCGATATTTGTAATCCATGATAAAAAAATTAATATAAGTCCAGAAAACTACGTCGAGTGTTTATCTTCCACCGCAATTAGGCTTCACCCTTTACAGTACCTACAAATTAAAGTACCAAAAATGTTTTTTTTTTTTTTAATAGACACTGAAACAAACCAAACGGGTATTCATTTTTCCTTTAGATTCTTACGTTATATAGGGAATAGAATAAGAATAGGCTGACCTCCTCCCCTATATAACGTTGCCGTTTGCCCGTTTCTGACCTCAAAAACGGGCAAAAATCGTCTGACGTAATAAATGAATGGCACCTTTCAGCTTGGGCATAAATGTTTTTGTATGTCCGGGTGTTCTCCTCTACAGGTCGCTATTCTCAACCGATTCTCGTGAATTTCGTGAGCACGTTTGATAAATGAATAGCTCTTTTATCGATTCAGTTTTTGGGAATTTTCAAAATGGCGGAGTCATATATTTGTTCAGTTTTATGTTTTGAGGTTCAAACATTGTTGCGGCTCCTACCAACGAAGGGGAAGCGGGGACTGCATACCAATAAACCAGTTGGCCCATCTGCCGCGCCCCTCGCCGCCTCTAGACGCCTAGCGAGCACACTTGGCTCTGAGATACGCGCTCATGTGCGCGTCACACGCAATTCGAAACATTTTTTACAATACCAGCTTAAGTACCTTTGTGGAACTCGAATTAGAAGTTTTTAAAAGTATCTAAGATTTTTATTTTAATAATCAAGACTCCAAGCTTGAACATGGTGACCCATCGACGTGATTAATACGCAAAGATAGCTTCTGCCCGAGTCGAACGAAAGTCCTACGTGTGAAGAAGGCAAAGGTCACGACAGCAACAACGTGGCACAAATTGGACAACCCGGCGCCAACGCAGTTTTTTGGATCCGCCTGTTGGATTGTACCTATCCACGACGCCAGTTGTACTGTACAAATATTTGGAGATTTACGACGCCATTTTGGAAGCTGCAGACACCCTTACTTCAAGCCCGCCGGTCAGAACTACGCCGTAGCCAGGTTTAGCAAGGGAAGTGCACCATTCCTTCATATTTCCTACTCTCTGCTCGTACTTTCCTCCACCTATTTGACTATTTAGCTTTGCCGTCTTCACCCTCTGCCATGCTTAATTTTAATTGTATGCCATTTTATTGCATTAGTGACGTAAACATTTGTTAGCCACGTATCCTCTTTTGATAGCAAGTGTCAGTGAAATAATCTGGTCGCTGCTTTATAGCCAATTCAAAACTTATAGCCTTTTGCGCTTAGTTAAGCATTTATTTAAAACTATTTAAGAACAGAAACGCTTATTTGAGTGACATTCTTATTAGTTAATTTCATCAGCTTAAACTTTTCTCCATTTCATAAAGTATTCTCCTACTTTGTGCTAAATACACAAAAAGAATACTGTCTAGCGATCTTACTAATTACGCGCAGTTAAATCTCAACGCATAAAAAAAATCCATTGCATTTCATAGTAACACAAGTGTTCGTGCGATCGTGTTACAGATAAGAACCGGTCGCGTCGCTCCCCGGCAACAGCTACGACTCAGCTGCAGCTGCGGTGTGCTTTCTGCTGACTCCTGCATTTCGCATAGCACTGTTGCCGACCGAGCCTACCACTGTGACTGTGAACATAGGCCAGAAAATTTACGTATTTATTCCATATTTTTATTTTTGATTTCTGATTTCCTCATTCGCTGTTTTCATTGAAATCAGATCTTTGTCATAAGATGGCTACGTTGATACCCACTAGAACGTCTATTAAGGGACGTATTACTAAATTTAAAAATTACATTGCCGATTTGAATGCTCTGGAAAGCATTTCCTCGAAAGATGTAGACGAACTTTCGTTGAAGTTGGATCGTTTTCGTAGTATGTTCGCACAGTTTGACCAGATCCAAACTCAAATAGAAATTGCGACTACATCAGAAATGCAGACCGAAATTGACATAAGAGAAGAGATGGAAAATGATTTTATTTCTCTTATTGCCACGGCTCAAAAGATTATTAACAAGACAGCCGAAGGATCTGATTTCGCCAGCGTAAAGTCTGAAGTTCAAGGTAACTGTGGTCATGACAATACATGCAACGGTTTAAATTTTCGTTTGCCTGTGATTAAAATCGCTAGTTTCGATGGTTCGTATTTTAAGTGGCTCGAATTCAGAGACACATTTGATTCCCTTATTCACAGTTCCGACAACATCAAGCCGATTCACAAATTTCACTATTTAAATTCTTATTTGGATGGTGAAGCGGCTCAGGTGATTAGTAATTTAGAAGTGTCGGACAGTAATTACGCTGAGGCCTGGCGTCTTCTCTGCGAGAGATATGACAACAAAAAACAGCTGATTAGCAACCATTTGAACTCATTGTTTAATTTGCAAGCGATTGGTCGCGAATCAGCAAAGTCCCTTCGTTACTTAGTGGATCATGTGTCCAAAAACCTACGGGCTTTAAATACGTTGGGCCAGCCCACTGATAAATGGGACACGCTTCTTATACATATGGTCGCAAGTAAACTCGATAGTAACACTAGCTTAAAATGGGAGGAATTTAAATGTAATTCATTTTCAAATGACGATTTGCCGTCATTGGCCGATTTTAATCGCTTTTTAAAGGGACGTGCTGATGTTTTGGAATCGGTTCAGCGTAATAAATCTGATATGAAAATTAATATCACAAATAATAATAATAATAAACGCGAACCTATTGCCTCGCCGCACAATAAACGTGAAAAGTCTAGCACCAAGTGTTTTGCGGTTTCAGCCACTCCTGCTGCTTCGGCCTCGGCCTCTCCTCCTGCCTGTGTGTTCTGCAGCGGTGAGCATCGGATTTACGATTGCTCGTCATTCCTGTCCCTGTCCATCGAAGACCGGATCTCCGGAGCTTCAAGGTCACGCCTTTGTCTCAACTGTTTGCGGAAGGGGCACACTTCTCATCGCTGCAGAGTAGCTCCGTGTCACACTTGTAAGAAGCGCCATAATATTTTATTGCATAGGGAGACTCCTCAGGTTGCCACTGCGCCCGTAGATGCGCCTCCGCCGCGCTCGGAGCCCGGGCTCGGGCTGTCGTCAAATATGACCGTATCGCGCTCAAATCAGGTACTTTTACCTACCGCGTACATTGACATGTTTAGCCCGGCCACTAATAATTATGTAACAGCGCGCGCGTTTTTAGATTGCGGAAGCATGACTTCTATTGTTACAACTGATTTTAAACAAAAATTGCAACTCGCACCGCTGCCCAGTAATACAAATCTTTTCGGATTATCTGACGTGCCTATATCTAGTAATCCGGAACGCTGTTTTGTGCAAATTCGGTCTAAACATGATAAAAATATTAAATTCGATATCTCATGTTTAGCGCTGCCCGTAATTAATAGCAATTTGCCACTAAAGCCTATCGATGTCTCGAACGTCAAGTGGCCACGTAATAAAAAACTCGCCGATCCTCATTTTAATCAGCCCGGACCTGTAGATATCTTAATTGGGGCTGACGTTTTTTGGAATTTGGTTGGAGGCGAGCAAATTGATTTAGGGCACGATACGCTTGTTTTGCGCAAATCAAAACTAGGATGGTTAGTTGTCAGTAAGTACAATGCATACTCAGCGTTCGATAAAAAGTCGTTCAATTCTTTTTTACAATGCAATCACCTGTACACAACCAGTGATAATAATCTTGACGACTCGCTTACTAAATTCTGGCAGCTGGAGCAAGTGCCCCTACCTAGTCAACCGTTTACCGATTTAGAGGCGGAATGTGAGCAACATTTTGTCACTCACACTTATCGTGACGATAACGGTAGGTTTCACGTACGCTTGCCATTGGTTACGGAGCCCGATTGTTTAGGGAACTCGTATCGCTTAGCTAAAAAACGGTTCTTTGCATTAGAGAAACGATTTAAACGTAACCATGATTTAAAAGCGGCTTACGAGCAATTTATAAATGAATATGCCGAATTAGGCCATCTCTCTGTGTCCGATTCTGACATTCCGGACCCTTCTTTTTTTGTGCCACATCATTGTGTGCAAAAGCCCTCCAGCGAATCTACGAAATTAAGAGTCGTTTTCCATGGTAGTGCCCCCACCACGTCTGGTTATTCTATAAACGACCTGCAGATGGTTGGGCCGACGATTCAGGATTCATTATTTAATATTCTATTGAGGTTTCGCACTTACAAATACGTTTTGACTGGGGATGTCGCTAAGATGTATCGGCAGGTCTTGGTTCAGGAGTGTGACCGCGATTTACAATTAATTCTTTGGCGCTCCAATGAGAACGAACCTTTAAAAACTTTAAAACTTAACACGGTCACTTACGGATTTTCAAGTGCTAGTTTTTTGAGCACACGCTGTTTATGGCAGTTGGGCGAAGAATGTGCAGATGAAAAAATTAAGACCATCATCCAAAATGATTTTTTAGTGGATGATTTGCTAACAGGATCGGACACAGAGGAGGAACTACGTTCTATTAAAGAGTCGGTTGAGCGTGCGCTGGCAGCTGGTTGTTTCCCTCTGCGCAAATATCGCTCAAATTTATCGTCAATTTTGCACGACTCAGAAAACTCAGAAAATAAAGGTAGCTTGATCATTAGCTCGTCGTCGCATACGTTAGGAGTGGGCTGGGACTCTGAGACAGATATCATTCATTTCCCTACTCAATATTCGGCCAAGGACGGCCATCCTACGAAACGATCAATTTTATCGGACTCGTGTAAAATATTTGATCCATTAGGCCTCCTTTGTTTGCTGACGATTATACCTAAAGTTTTAATTCAAAAATTATGGATTGAAAAAATCGACTGGGATGTTCCCGTGCCGAGCTACATAAACGAATCTTGGCAGGATTTTGTAAACGGACTAGCGTCTTTAACTTCGATCCAAATACCTCGTTATGTTCTATGCGACTCGCCGACGCATATCGAGATGCATGTATTTTGTGATGCGAGCTCAGTGGCATACGCGGCCTGTATTTATTTAAAGTCAACAAATGAGAAGGGCGTTGTTATGGTCAGGCTGCTGTGCGCCAAGGCCAAGGTCACGCCGGTCCAGGCTACGACTATTCCTCGTTTGGAATTATGTGCTTGCCTTCTAGGCGCGCAGCTCGCGTCAGCTGTCTCTAAGACGTTGCGCTGCCAGATTGCGCAAAAATTTTATTGGACTGACTCGTCAATTGTGATCGCATGGCTTAAAACAAATCAAACTAAATTAAAAACATTTGTTGCCAATCGCGTGGCTCATATTTTAGAACTCACCGATGGCAGTGAGTTTCGTCACGTTCCTACCGCTGTAAATCCGGCTGACTATCCATCTAGAGGGGTCGAAGCGCGTCGCTTACCTGATTTGCAAATGTGGTGGACCGGGCCGTCCTTTTTGTACGAGCCACAGAATAACTGGCCTCAGTTTTCCTCAAACTCGGAATTCGATTTACCCGAGCTAAAGGTTAACGTCGCGATCACTAAAGATTCACAAAAAAATGATGTCGTTGATTTCGATCGATATTCGAAACTTAAAACTTTGCAACGTGCGGTAGCTTATATGCTTAGGTTTGCGCATAACTGCCGTCTCTCAACCAATAAAACTACGGGTGTGCTACAACCTGAGGAGCTCGAGGCTTCTTTTAAAAAATTGGTCGCTTTGTCGCAACAGGCTAGTTTCCCCCTCGAATTGAAATTGTTGCGTGACAAGCAATCTCTAGGCCCTAAATGTCCTATTCTATCGCTTAACCCATTTTACGATGAAGACGACAAACTTCTCAGAGTTGGTGGACGTCTGTCCTCTTCGTTTTATCAATTTGATAAACGCCACCCAATGCTTTTACATGCCAAACATAGATTTACTAGATTGCTGTTTCAACAGGAACACATCCGTCTTCTGCACGCTCCTCCTCAGCTGCTTTTAGCCGCCATTCGCGAGTCGGTATGGGTCGTATCGGGGCGTACACTTGCGCGCACCGTCTCGCAACAATGCGTCACCTGTCGCCGCGTAGCTGGCAATACTTCTGCTCCATTGATGGGCGCTCTACCCTCTCAGCGCGTAACGCCTGATTTTCCGTTCATTAGTGTCGGCGTAGACTTCGCTGGGCCTTTTATGATTACGGACAGGCATGGCAGAGGTTGCAAAAGAACGAAGTGCTATTTAGCGGTATTTGTTTGTCTTCGATACAAATGTTTGCATTTAGAGGCAGTAAGCACGCTATCGACGGATTCGTTTATCCTTTCGCTGCGACGTTTTATCTCTCGCAGAGGGCGACCTCGCGAGATCTTCTGCGATAATGGACGTAATTTTGTAGGAGCGGCCAAGGAAATTAGCGATTATCTTAGTTCAAATTCAGACACGGTTTGCAATTTTGTAGCAAATGAGGAAATACAATTTAAATTCCAACCGGCATATGCTCCTCACTTTGGTGGTTTGTGGGAAGCAGGAGTCAAAACTGCCAAATTTCACCTCAATCGCATTCTAGGTAACGCTCATTTAACCTATGAAGAATTGGCAACTTTATTTAGTCAGGTTGAATCAATCCTGAACAGTCGTCCTTTATGTCCTTTATCGTCCTCACCAAACGATTTCCAACCCTTAACCCCAGGTCACTTCATCATCGGCCGCGCGCTCACTTCGTTGCCGTCGCCCCACCTCGCGGATATAAACCCAAGCCGTTTAGACAGGTTTCAGAGGCTCGAGGCACTAAGACAGCACTTCTGGCGGCGCTGGCAAATGGAATACGTCTGCGAGCTCCAGCAACGGACGAAATGGCGTGTTCCAGGACGAGCTCTTCAACTGGGTGACCTGGTCCTAATCAAGGAAGAGAATACTCCTCCACTGCACTGGCGGCTTGGACGAATCTCCAAATTGTTTCCTGGCGCCGACGGGATTTCGCGAGTAGCCGAAGTTGCCACTGTAACAGGCACCTATAAGCGAGGTGTGAAATACCTCTGCCCTCTGCTGGACGAGACCCATGAAGCCTTGAAGGCTAACGCCTCCAAGGGCCCCCAGGATGTTGCGGCTCCTACCAACGAAGGGGAAGCGGGGACTGCATACCAATAAACCAGTTGGCCCATCTGCCGCGCCCCTCGCCGCCTCTAGACGCCTAGCGAGCACACTTGGCTCTGAGATACGCGCTCATGTGCGCGTCACACGCAATTCGAAACATTTTTTACAATACCAGCTTAAGTACCTTTGTGGAACTCGAATTAGAAGTTTTTAAAAGTATCTAAGATTTTTATTTTAATAATCAAGACTCCAAGCTTGAACAAACATTATATGGCAATAAAAACTTTTTAGAAAAAGAAAATAGACTTCAAAAAGAGTAGCCCTCAAGCCCTAAGCCGTTAAGCCCTACTAACCCCTCAATCCCTAACCTCAGGTCCCTCAAACACCGCCCTTCGCCGTCATCTCCTACGTCTACCCCTCATCCTCAACACTGAGTCTCATTAGGCATTTCCAATACCTGCTACCTATATCTGTCATCACTTCAAGGGAAGTTCCATATATCGTCTGTGGTCTTCGTGGTCGGTCTAGCGTGAGTCATCCTTATAGGTATAGCCGCATCCTTATCGAATCGCCCCAAAATCATGGTAGATAGCATCAAAATGTGGCTTCGCACCGACTTCAAACATATCATTTGATAACGTATATGTTACTGTAAAAGCCCGAAGTACGGTAAAACCTAGGATATACCGGTAAGACCTAGGTTTTACCGATGCCGATCGGTAAAAGCCCGAAATGTGAAATAATTATTGTTCACTTCGGGCTTTTACCGACATGGATTTGGTAAATCCTAGGTCTTACCACGTCGACCGGTAAAGATTGAATCATCCACTGGTTCTTAACATTATTAGATGAAAATCTTGTATCAGTGTAAGGGGCGTTACATGTAGCGCCATTTAGAGTGATGCTTCGTATTGTTTCCGCTATTTTACTAGTCATATAGACGGTCTTTCGGTTTTGCTGAAGGTGAGAGTGAACTCTACTCACTGCAAATTCGAACGCCGTGAGTAGGGATGTAGAAGTCCTGAGAGCAGAGTAATGTACAGTGTGTCACATACCCTTTGTAAGCAATATGCCCAGTTGGTGGGAATTTTCGGGCTGTAGCTAGCCGCTGTAATGGGTAACAGAAACGCATTCCGTGTGTGCTTCGTTTTTCAGATGACTAGGGTGCACTGCATAATGCAGAGATTATCATATCGCGATTGGCATCTTGACTAGGTACCAAGGTTTAGGTATAGTTTACAGTAAAAACAAATTAGGTATCTATTTATAGTTCTCGCCTGTTGAAGCGACTATGGCTGGGTAATCAAATGACACCTAGATGCTTTCAATTAAATCATTTTATTTTAAGTAAAAAACCTTTTGCCAAGCGTGAGTCATGGTAGTGGTTCGTAAGGGAGAGAAATAAGCCTGTCTGGTTCCGTTGTATGTTGGTACTCCCCTGTCATGCTAGTTGGTCGCGGTCGCGGTTTTAAGCGCCGTGGACAGCTGATGTGGATGCGAAAGGAGGCCTCTGCGTCCCTAGAAACCTAACCGCGCCGCTAAAGGGTTATTTGAACCGGAATCTTACAGCTCTATTCTGTGAGAATGCTGTCGACCGAAAGTGCGATTTTGTGTCTTAAGCAAGCTGTCAGGTACTACAAGCACAGGAACACGCCGATCTATAAGTACGTGCTTTCTGGACTTGTCAAAGGCGTTTGACCTGGTTGTGTACGACAAGCTATAGTACAAGCTTACAAAAACGGGAGATTCGATTGAATATGTCGCGTTGCTTAAACATTGGTACAACAGCCAGGTCAACCGAGTGAGATAGGCGGGAGAGGAGTCTGACGAGTACAAACTACAATGTGGACCGAGACAGGGAGGGCTAACATCCCTTCTCCTTTTCAACGTCTACGTAAACGAGTTGATCGAGGCACTCAGCAGGGCCCATGTCGGTTTGCCAGCTTGTCATATTCAAAGCTCGTAAGTATAACCCGTCTACGGAGCCGAGGATCATGTTGTGTGGCGTACCTCTAAAAGTTGTAGATCGCTTTAAGTATCTGGGGCATATGCTTACAACTGAATTGAATGACGATCTGGATCTGGATAGGGAGAAAAGAGCGACGGCAGTGAGAGGCAATATGCTTGCCCGCAGGTTCGCACGGTGTAATACATCAGTTAAATTGACGCTCTTTAGAGCTTACTGTCAGACTTTCTACACGTGCAGCTTGTGGGTGAAATTTACACAACGAGCCTATATCGCATTGTGCGTTCAATATAATAACATCTTGAGTATTCTGTTGCGGCTGCCGAAGCACTGCAGCGCGTCCGGCATGTACGCTGAGGCGCGAGTAGATGACTTTTTTGCCATCAGGCGGAAAAGAATCGCCTCCATGCTGAGACGGATGCGCGGCAGCAGCAACAGTCTACTCAAGGTGTTGGCCGAGCACCTCGACTGCCCCGTTATAAAGTTTTGGGTGGCGGTGGCAATGGGAGAGCGAAATAGAGTATGGCAACCTGCGCCCCTATTTTCCACACATCTTAGTGTTTGGTTATAAGTTCTTGTTTTTATTTTTCTCTTAGAACCTAATTAGCAAAGTTTTAAGTTTATACTAATAGTCGTTATGGATCAGTGATCTAAAATAAACGGTTTTTTTTATTTTTTTATAATTTATACCCAGGGTACGAGACGAAACTTAAATACGTCCTTTTTTACATATTAAAGGTTGTGCTAAAATATTTACTTTTATACCTAACATTTTATTCTGTAAGAAAAGGAGACACTTGACCTGTCCGACGCGTCGCGTGTGATGTCACGGCGCGAAGCTCATGAACGCGACCGCACAGTACTGGACCCTAAAGGCAGCAGTGCATTAGCGCCAGAGTACTCTGAGCGTACCGTGCGGTCAAAACTGCTAACGTTGTTGCTACGCTGAGACTACTCTCGCGATTGTACAGTCGCGCCTAGTATAACCTAATCTTACTTTGATTAGAATAACGTGCATCGTTACACTGTATATTGCTGTCCCGCTCCCACTGATAATATATTTAACACTCGTATTTCATAAAAATAGTCATAGTGCTGACTGTTAATGTTCTGGTTTTGCTGTAGGTTTAATTACAATTTTTCAACAACAAGCAACGGGGAGAACACCCCCCGGCTGTGGAATATATGGTATGACTGGGCCATAAGGGGGGGCCCAGCTTCCCTGCATGATCACCATCTGCTATGCTGACGACACATCTTAGTGTGGCGACACCATGGTGGCTGTGTGGGGAAGGCACATGGAAGATAACTTTTTCAGAGCGGCGGTAGCGGCAGAGATGTCAGTGGGTCGCATCGAACGCCTAGGATTGAATGTGTCCCTCCTGAAGACTGAGGACTTAACTATAGCTGTTGCAGGTGAGAGGGTTCCGGTCAATTCACACATGAAGTACCTGGGTCTTATTCTTGACCGGAGGTGGAATTTTGAACAGTATTTCCTCAGGTTAGCGCCCCGAATCGTGGGTGCTGCCTCAGCCCTTAGCTGGCTATTACCAAACGTGGGTAAGCCGAAAGCCCCTTGTCGGCGCCTGTACGTGGGCGTTGTTCGGAGCATGGCCTTATACGGGGCATGAATTTGGGCAGACAGGCTCTTGGCTAAAGCCAAGCCTCTCCTAAGGCGTCCGCTGAGGGTGGTGGCCTTGCGCATAATAAAGGCATACCATACGGTGTATTTCGCGGTGGCATGAGCCCTGGCAGGCACTCCACCCTGGGAGCTGGAAGCTAATATGATAGCTGGATATTACCGTATGAGAGCAGAGGCCAGAGCGCGTGGAGAACGCCTCGACCCAGAGGAGGCGAAGAGAGAGCAACGACCGGCTGTCAAGAGACTGAGGGACCGCTGGAAGAGCGACCTGGAGGATTCCTCCTATGAAGCCCGCAGTATAGGGGCTCTCCCCCCGTCATTCAACCAGTGGCTCGATAGAGAACACGGGGTGCCCAGCTACAGATTGACACAGGAAACAACCGGACACGGTTGCTTCGGTCATTACCTGCATGAAATTAAGGTACGCCAAAACATGGTGGTGGCAGCGGAAATCACGAGGGGACCTCTCGCTGCACGACGTCGTGTCGGCCACGTTGCGCAGCAAGAGGGCATGGAAGGAAGTTAAAGCCTTTTGCGAAACCGTGATTTCCCAAAAGGAAGCAGCGGAGCGGTTGCGCGAAGATAGTGCAGATGCGCTACCGCTCCGGCGTAGGCGGAGAGGGGGGTCTCCTCCCTAGGTAGGCAATATATCCTAGCCATCAGCTAGTTGTTCCCCCTCGTAGAGCCAGTGGATTGGGGGCCCACACGGAACGGCTCTGCACGTGTGGGACGAGAGCCAAGCGTCCTGGTGCTCTTCCTCAGTGACGCGGGTGTGCAACACAGGTTGGTCGGGCTGCCGAGGGGCGTCGCGGATAGAATGCCGCAAGCAATCCCATGACGCTCCCTAACGGCAAAGAGGATCCGCAGGGGATGTTAGTGGGTATTCTCCTCCCCTTCCTCTGGCTATCAGAGGGAGTAACGGGGGGAGCGAGTCCCACATACCACCCCCCCAATGGGCTTCCCCAGCCCGGGGTGAGATGCGTAAATGCATTTACCCCTGCGTCAAAAAAAACCAACTCGCGCCTCAGCGAACATGCCAGACGCGCTGCAGTGCTTCGGCAGCCGCAACAGCATCCTCAAGATTGATTAATTGAAAGCGTCTGGGTGTCATTTGATCGCTTCAACTAGCGAGAACTATTAATAGATACCTAATTTGTTTTTACTGTAAACTATACCTAAACCTTGGTACCTAGTTAAGATGGCAATCGTTCGCAATACGATAATCTGTGCATTCTGCAGTGCACCCTAGTCATCTAGAAAGCGAAGCACATACGGAACGCGTTTGTTACCCATTACAGCGGCTAGCTACAGTCCGAAAATTCCCACCAACTGGGCATATTGCTTACAGAGGGTATGTGACACACTGTACATTACTCTGCTCTCAGGACTTCTTCATCCCTACTCACGGCGTTCGAATTTGCAGTGAGTAGAGTTCACTCTCACTTTCAGCAAAACCGAAAGACCTAGATCTATAGGACTAGTAAAATAGCCGAAACAATACAAAGCATCACTCTAAATGGCGCTACATATAACGCCCCTTACACTGATACAAGATTTTCATCTAATAATATCGAGAACCAGTGCATGATTCAACCTTTACCGGTCGCCGTGGTAAGACCTAGGATTTACCAAATCCATGTCGGTAAAAGCCCGAAGTGAACAATAATTATTTCACATTTCGGGCTTTTACCGATAGGCATCGGTAAAACCTAGGTCTTACCGGTATATCCTAGGTTTTACCGTACTTCGGGCTTTTACAGTAACATATATACTTAAAACAGGATAATATTCTATTATATCAGTTTATATTTTTGTGAAAGGTTTTTATTTTTCCATTTTTAGTTTTAAGGCATTAGTTCATAAGAGCTTATGAGTGACGCGTTACGCATGAATGAAAAACATTATTATGTTTAACACTAAATTCGTAAACTTTAATAAATAATCACGATGCTCCTCGAATGCAGCTGAAAAATGATTCCTGTCACTACAGTAAATCCAAGATGTATAGAAAATAAGTTGCGAAGATATTAGTGCTGTTAAACTCGTGGTAAGGTACAGTTGCACTCCATCGAATTGGTGATTTTTGGAAAGAAATCCTTGCTTTTACAAACGTGCCTTCAAAAATTGAAGACTTCTCTCAATTCCTCATCGATTCCATCATCAGACCAGAACCAAAAACATTATGGAAACACTGTTGGGCGCAGCGCAGGTCTTTATAAAGGAAACGCCAACATTAAATTTTATTACGACTGTATTTCCATTTCCAAATTATCTGGTTAATATGAACAAGGCGAAGGTTACCGTTAAACTGACCACTTAAACATTTGTCACTCAACACACAACCTACATATATCTAAATGTACGGTATCGTACATAGGTACTGCCAGCGCAGCAAAAGGTTACATTAAAAAGAATTAAAAAACTTATATTAATAAATTGTTGCTCTTATTGACAACCCTAATCTTCTACATGCTGAACATCCAATTACAGGTAGGAGCTAAGCAGTTATACAAACTGTTTCTAGTTATACTTATGCAAACATTTTTTTTTATATTGAAACTAGGCTATATTATAGACTGACAATCGAGCTCTAATTATAATCCCTCTGTTAACAACATGTTGAAATCTATATATTTAATCAGTCTCAATTGGGAGTACACATATCTTATGAATACTAGTTCTGATTAGAGAACCTTTACTGGTTCTGATGGAAAGCGCTCTCACTTTTCCGGCTCCGGCTCGAAGGACCAAATGTTGGGCGCAGGTCTTTATAAAGGAAACGCCAACATAAAATTTTATTACGACTGTATTTCCATTTCCAAATTATCTGGTTAATATGAACAAGGCGAAGGTTATCGTTAAACTCGGAGGTAACTTCTTTCAAACAAAAAGAAGAATTACTCAAATCGGACCACGGGTCTCGGAGTAATCGGTAATAAAAAATAGCATAAACCGTTCCGTTAAAAAAATAGTTACAACGAGTACAGAACTTCCTCATTCTCGGAAATGATTAAAAATAGAAGTCTATAAGAAAGGCAAATATCAAGCCATCAATTAGAAATTCCAATGTAAATAGCGTACAAAATACTCGTAGGTTAGTTATTGTTACTTTTGAATTTGCATTCCAAATGAAAGAAACAACAAAGTGTGGCTTCCTCACTTTGTTCCGTTCAAGTCCTAGTAAAGTTAGCTTAGACGGAAATAAAAACAGGTATATTGGTCAAGAATTAAAATAATTGTGCAGACATACGCTACTTAAACTCTTCTAAATGAATTGATTTATTGGTTCACACATTTCTCGACATATTTTTTAAGAAAGGGCGTAATGCTAGGAAATTTGAAGAAAACATAAGATGTGGCGCGCCACGCGAAACGTGCGACGTAAAATTAGGCCATCATGCGCTTTTTTAAATTTGTCTCAATAACTTACTAAGAAAATATACTTTTCTATATCCTACTCAGCTACCTATTTGATACTAAAATTACTGCTATTGTGTACATGATGAGGTAACGATATACAACTAAAAATAAATTAAAATTAGACATGTTTTCGTAATTTATTTCTATCGAGCTAAATTTACCCTTTTAAGGTTTTGGTTGGAGTCTGCCCTTGCAAATATAAGTAAATATTCTTTATTGCATCAACAATTATACATTTTACATACATGTAAAACTGCAAATAAATTTGAAAGGAAAATTTAATAGAACTAGGTAACAATTGGCAGTCTTACCGCTAAAAAGTGATCTTTTCCAGACAACCTTTAGGCATATAATCAATTTCTCTGTGTTTTTTCCATGGTATTTGATATTAATTAACAAGTGTAAATATTCAGTATAAAAATTACGATTTTGCGTTATTTATTTATTTTGCCCCATCTTCAATACATAATAGATGTCAAAGTTTGATACACGGCCCGATTCGAAGAATGAAATACGATAACGATAAGTTCTGGTTTAGATAAGTTCTCATTTAGATATCGTTTGTTCGAATATTTCGTATAATTGACAGAAGCAGCTCGATTCGGGCAACCAATGTCACTCTGACGTTAGAAATATCGTAGATAGATCTGATTGGGATCACAGCAAAATCGAAATATACGTCAATTTTGACATGTCGTTTAGTTATCGATCATTTAAAGATCTTAAATGCGTCTTAATCATTCTTCGAATTGGGCCGCCATTTGTTAACGGCACCAATCATGGGACATATAAGAAAAAAATTGGAGTATTTTTGATATTTCACCGACACCTGTAAAATTTCTACCGCTCTATGCATTAAAAGTTTAATCTTCTCTTCCTCTTTTATGTTTTCGATGTAGGTATTTGATGAAAGATACTGCAAATGGTCTCAATATTAAGTATGTTTTTTTTTGCTCCAAACATGGAGCCATCGGTATGGCGCAATTAATGTTAAAACTAACAAAAATCAATGAAAAATCAATTTTAAGCAGCTCTATGCGTTCTTGTCTATGGTAAAATGTTGCTATCGTTTAAAAAATGATGATACATAATTATTTTAAAGGATTTCTCTATACCATCCCATTACTGGTGCCACGCCCATTATAGGGGTGTTTACTATATAAAAATGATAATTCCTTCATAACCCATGGACAGAAAAACTAAAAGATATTCAATTTAATCTAGTTCGAAATTAGAGGTACTCATACAGAAACATAATATACACGCAAGTATATTCATATAAAGTTAGGCGTATAAATGTTTAGGCTCACATTCGTTTATTTCAAGAATATAATTTAATTTCATTATGAAAGTCTAGACACTCGCTAGGGTAGCATTAACCTACTCTTTCGTGCCGTGATTAGCGGCTGCTAGTTGGATTATAATTACCTACTGTTGGTGAGAGCAACTAGCGAACACTGGTTATCCCTAGTATGCAAAAATTAGTACTGGGTCGACTTTCCTGTCAAACTAAACGACTGTTTTTTTTAAATCAAGAAGACATAAAGAAACCGACCAGGATTGACTCTATTCATAGTTGATGGAAAATGACGGTAAAAATAAGATAAAATTCAGTGGGCTATCAAATTCATAGTCTATTTACTATGGTTAACATAGACTGCTTCACAAGAAAAGCTCGAAACTATGTACGGTCACATCTGAAAATATCGATACGAAAAAGTGCCAAAAATATGAATACACTAGCTCAGCTTTAATTAAGCGGACTTGCGCGATCTCCAAGGTAACTGGTGGGAGATGGCACAGGGTCGAGACAACTGGCGTGTACCCGTGTCGGAGGGCAAGGCTCATTTTGGGTCGCTGCGCCATTAAGTAAGTAAGTAGACCTAATTAATAACATGTCGGTAAATAAATATAAACCACGCACTTCAAAGAATGTACTTATTACCTTTTACTTTTTTACTTCCACTGGGTTACGTAAGATGAACTTTAACTTTTTTTCATCACACTTGCTCGAAAAAGATCTTATTTCATGCAGGTGTGCTAAAGGACAAAGGCCTAATTTGTTCCCGCAGGAGTTATGGATTGTGAAAAAAAAATCTATAACTACCTAGGGAGTTATAGGTTTTTTCTTTAATTATGTCACTTACTCATACGAACCAAGTAGCATAAATGAGTTTTACTTTTAAAATAATGACGTTTATAATTTAATATTTTTGTTTATGTTTCAAATTATTTAATTTGATTAATTTAACAGCCGTTTAAAATATGTTTACATAATTTTCAATCGTGGCTGAATGCCGAATGGGTCTGTGCCTTCGATGCCTCACCTGCCAAGAAATTACAAAATGGCGGACGAATGTTTGATATGTCACCGTATTTAAGAATTATTTTGCTTAAAATTTAGTTTTTTCTTCGCAAGTGTGATGAAAAACACTGTGTGTAACTCCGGGGGTAAGAATATTGCAAACTCGAACGAGAACGAACGAACGAGAATTACCACCCTCGTATCCAAATTTTCACTTACCCCCCTCGTTGCACAATGTACTATTGTGTAGTATAAATAATATTAAAAATATCCCTGACTCACATGAATTAGTATCGCGACTTGGCGGTAATTACCGGGTATAACCCGCGTCTCGTGCAATGAGTAGCGGCCGTAGGAACCGGTAGTTGTTAGAGGTACTCCATCCCGGGTCTATTATTGAGTTCTAAGGAGTATATTCGCTAATGGTGCTTGCTCGGTATACCTGCCTAATCTTTGGATAACTTGGATTGCGTATAATGTGCTTAGCTAAACTTGTTACATAATTAGTTAGCTTGTCAGTAACGAAGCATATAATGAGATAAGTTTAGTTATCTAAGTCATTTTCAGTTAACTTTGTCATATACGTAACTAAATAATCATATTTTAATTATTACGTTGGATAAGGCATACTTACATTATAATCTCTAGTCTTATACATGTAGTGAATTGTAGTCGATTGTCGATATTACAATTTAAAGTGATTTATAGCGGTTTTCGTTCGAAAAAGCGGGTTTACTCTGATTACTTTCAGATTCCTTCTAAATGGTGTTTTTTGGGTTCCGTACCTCGAAAGGAAAAAACGGAACCCTTATAGGATCACTTTGTCTGTCAAGACCCTTTTTCTCAGGAACGCGTCGAGGTATCAAGCTGGAATTTATACCAAATACTCAAGTTTATTGTCCCTTGGAGCTGTGAAAAAATCAAACTTCTAAGCCAAAGCAATCAAAAGAAACAGCCATTTATGCTGCAAATTTTCGACACTCGCAAGGGAATCAAAACCTACAGGGTACTTCCCGTGAACTCAGAATCTTGAAATTTGGTACGAAGCAACGTCCGAAGCTACGAAGCAGCACGTAAATTTTTAGTTACGAGCACATCATATAATAATATATACCTACAGGTTTGTACGAACCCTCGGTGCGCGAGTCCGACTCGCACATGGTCGGTTTTTAGGGTTCCGTAGCCAAATGGCAAAAAACGGAACCCTTATAGATTCGTCATGTCCGTCTGTCTGTCCGATTATGTCACAGCCACTTTTTTCCGAAACTATAAGAGCTATACTGTTCAAACTTGGTAAGCAGATGTATTCTATGAACCGCATTAAGATGTTTACACAAAAATAGAAAAAAAACAATAAATTTTGGGGGTTCCCCATACTTAGAACTGAAACTCAAAAAATCTTTTTTCATCTAACCCATACGTGTGGGGTATCTATGGATAGGTCTTTAAAAATGATATTGAGGTTTCTAATATCATTTTTTTTCTAAACTGAATAGTTTGCGCGAGAGACACTTCCAAAGTGGAAAAATGTGTGTCCCCCCCCCCCCCCCCCGTAACTTCTAAAATAACAGAATGAAAAATCAAAAAAAAATATATGATATACATTGCCATGCAAACTTCCACCGAAAATTGGTTTGAACGAGATCTAGTAAGTAGTTTTTTTTAATACGTCATAAAATTTAAAAAAAAATTTTTTTTTTCATCAGACCCATACGTGTGGGGTATCTATGAATAGGTCTTCAAAAATGATATTTAGGTTTCTAATATAATTTTTTTCTAAACTGAATAGTTTGCACGAGAGACACTTCCAAAGTGAAAAAAAGTGTGTCCCCCCCCCCTGTAACTTCTAAAATAACGGAATGAAAATCTAAAAAAAATATATGATATACAATACCATGCAAACTTCCAACGAAAATTGGTTTGAACCAGATCTAGTAAGTAGTTTTTTTAATACGTCATAAATGGTACGGAACCCTTCATGGGCGAGTCCGACTCGCACTTGGCCGCTTTTTAGGGTTCCGTAGCCAAATGGCAAAAAACGGAACCCTTATAGATTCGTCATGTCCGTCTGTCTGTCCGATTATGTCACAGCCACTTTTTTCCGAAACTATAAGAGCTATACTGTTCAAACTTGGTAAGTAGATGTATTCTATGAACCGCATTAAGATGTTGACACAAAAATAGAAAAAAACCAATAAATTTTGGGGGTTCCCCATACTTAGAACTGAAACTCAAAAAATCTTTTTTCATCAAACCCATACGTGTGGGGTATCTATGGATAGGTCTTTAAAAATGATATTGAGGTTTCTAATATCATTATTTTCTAAACTGAATAGTTTGCGCGAGAGACACTTCCAAAGTGGAAAAATGTGTGCCCCCCCCCCCCCCCCCGTAACTTCTAAAATAACAGAATGAAAAATCAAAAAAAATAAATATGATATACATTGCCATGCAAACTTCCACCGAAAATTGGTTTGAACGAGATCTAGTAAGTAGTTTTTTTTTAATACGTCATAAAATTTAAAAAAAAATTTTTTTTTCATCAGACCCATACGTGTGGGGTATCTATGAATAGGTCTTCAAAAATGATATTTAGGTTTCTAATATCATTTTTTTCTAAACTGAATAGTTTGCACGAGAGACACTTCCAAAGTGAAAAAAAGTGTGTCCCCCCCCCCCCCCTGTAACTTCTAAAATAACGGAATGAAAATCTAAAAAAAATATATGATATACAATACCATGCAAACTTCCAACGAAAATTGGTTTGAACCAGATCTAGTAAGTAGTTTTTTTAATACGTCATAAATGGTACGGAACCCTTCATGGGCGAGTCCGACTCGCACTTGGCCGCTTTTTAGGGTTCCGTAGCCAAATGGCAAAAAACGGAACCCTTATAGATTCGTCATGTCCGTCTGTCTGTCCGATTATGTCACAGCCACTTTTTTCCGAAACTATAAGAGCTATACTGTTCAAACTTGGTAAGTAGATGTATTCTATGAACCGCATTAAGATGTTTACACAAAAATAGAAAAAAACCAATAAATTTTGGGGGTTCCCCATACTTAGAACTGAAACTCAAAAAATCTTTTTTCATCAAACCCATACGTGTGGGGTATCTATGGATAGGTCTTTAAAAATGATATTGAGGTTTCTAATATCATTTTTTTCTAAACTGAATAGTTTGCGCGAGAGACACTTCCAAAGTGGAAAAATGTGTCCCCCCCCACCCCTGTAACTTCTAAAATAACGGAATGAAAAATCTAAAAAAAATATATGATATACATTACCATGCAAACTTCCAACGAAAATTGGTTTGAACCAGATCTAGTAAGTAGTTTTTTTAATACGTCATAAATGGTACGGAACCCTTCATGGGCGAGTCCGACTCGCAGTTGGCCGCTTTTTTTATATCCGTCTCACGTGAACATAAGAAGACCATTTCATGAATTGGTAGGCAAGTAATTAAAACATTTAATATTAAACAAATATCTCCATAGTTAGGGGCGTAAACAGTGAATTGTAATACATTTAGGTACATAATTGAGAGGCTTTTAAATAAGAGTCCAAATGAATGTAACAATATTGTTATGTCGGGTGTGTTTGCCATTTCACAAAGTTAATTGAGCAACATGCAGTTGGCAATAAAAATGTGCAGTACGTGTATATTGTGATTCGTTTACGTAATGGGGAAACGAGTGTCCGAGAGCGAGTGTAGTGGTGCGTGTAAGTGGTCTAGATAGCCCCTCCCCTCCCCCTGCCGGCTGCGAGAGAGACCTTTCTCCGCTAGCCTGCCAGTGACACAGTGACCGTGTTACCGCAGGGCCTATGCCATGCACCAGTACGGTGTCGTCGTGCCGCTACTGGCCGTGTTGTGTCTGATACCACCGTTACAAGCGCAAACCACAAGCGCCGACTCGAATCTGTCGTTTGCTGAAAACGTCTACATTAAACTATCCGGTGCATGTGAGTGTTAATGATATAAGTAAAAGTGATGTTTACCCAGTTTGATGTTCTTCATAACACATACCTGTTTCTTTTCAGGTAGAGCAATTATGGATCTTCGGTACAGTTCGATGAATGTGAATAATGAACTAGTTAAAACAATGAAAATTGTTTGGCTCAATGGGAACGAGATGAAGACATATCCAATCGATCAATCGTTCAAAGCCTTGACAACGGGTTTAATGTTTGATATCACTAAACAGACCAAAGTAATCATCCACGGCTATAGAGATAGCTCCCAGTCTCAAGTGCCACTAGACATGGCTAGAGCGTACAATGAAAAAGCTATGTTTAATGTTATAATGGTCGACGCAGAAGAACTGATTAATAAGGGTTATATATTTTCTGTACACAACTCTCGTTTGGTTGGAAAACGGCTCGCTAATCTTTTGGCCAATTTGGAAAAGTTCGGAGCTAATTCGGAGGATTTTCATCTTCTCGGCATCAGTCTCGGGGCGCACATCGCCGGATGGGCGGGGAAGTATTTTCGACGGTACAAAGGCCGTAATTTGGGCCGCATTACTGGATTAGATCCAGCCGGCCCGTGCTTCTCGTACGCTTATGCTGACCAAAGATTGGATAAATTAGACGCGAACTATGTTGACGTGGTGCATTCAAATAGACTAGTACAAGGTGTAATCGAACCGCTGGGTCACGCAGACTTTTATGTTAATGGCGGAGGCCCGAACCAACCAGGCTGTATGTCACCGTCGTGCAGCCATTTGCGCGCGGCTCAACTATACACAGAAAGTATCAGAAGCCCAAAAACTATAGTTGGAGTTAAATGTGTAAACTGGCAATCTTTTATAGTTAACAAATGCGAGGATAATGATTTTGCAGTGCTAGGTTACGGATCATCGTCCACAACTCGCGGTTTGTACTACCTGCGAACCTCCGCTAGTGCTCCCTTTGGACTCGGTATGAGTGGAGCTAAAAATGTAAAAGTGAAGGAAGATACTTGGTTAGCAAGTTTAAATTTAACATAATTTCGGGTGACTGGTGGTTCAGGTTTGTTAAAATCTGCTGTATGTTGTTGCCATATTGTTTTTAAATGTTGATTTATCAAAAAAACTTTTTTAATGCTAAGCCGATATTGTTTTATTTATACTTACTTTTGTTCAAACATATGATTAGTAGTCAAACTAGGATAATTTATCATTATCCCAAGTCTTCTTTCAACATAAATAACTCTATACGTACAGAAATGAATATTAACAAACATCGTGATCTTGCGTTACTTGCACGTTGATTTATTTTTATCCGGCCGCAATAAATAATCATGTGATATATTTTCTGAATTGTAGCAAAACATTGGCCTTCTTAGCGTAAGTAATAAATGTAAGTGCTTACGATTCAATAAAAGTCTAATCAAGTGTTACAACATAGTTTCGCAATTTCGGAACTAATCGTACCGTGACAAATAAGGCTATTTGTAACCCAGGACAAATTAGATATTGCTTGAATTGCTTAACAAGATGTTTCCACGCTTGAATGAGAGATTATCTGTTTATTGTTTAAAATATGAAATTTCCAAGTTAAGTTTTTAAAATTAATAGGAATTAAATACAAATAATACAATTAATTGGATGTCCAGGAACCGTTTCTACTTAGTAATACAAATAAAGAAATTAAACTAACAAATAACGTATTTAAAAATGTTAAGTATGTAAATGAATGATAAATGTTTTGAAGATATTTTTCATAGCTAGCCTTCGTATTGGTAGTCGTGAGCACCAATTGTCTTCTTACCTTGGTAGATATCTAAACTTCTCGGCATTTCCTTATTAAAATTTAAAACCTCCAGGTTTTGTAATATTTGGATTTTCATTTCTCTGTATGAGTCTTACTCGTGTTTAATTATTTAAAATTAATAGAGAAAGGTTAAGCTAATACTTATGTTTACATATTTGATTTGACCAACAGTTGCTAGGTAACAACATAACAAATAAAGACAAGTCTAATAGACAAACTATGTATACCTATGCAACCTTCTTCTTAATTTTTATAGTAAATAAATATGAAAAATAAATAAATGGGTTGGGTTCGAATCCCGGAAAGGACATTTATTTGTGTGATGAACACAGATATTTATTCCTGAGTCATGGGTGGTTTTCTATGTATATAAGTATGTATAGCGTCGCCTAGAACCCATAGTACACGCTTTGCTTAATTTGGGGCTAGGTTGATTTGTGTAAGATTGCATACCCAAAAATATTTATTTATTTATAAATAAATTAATATTGTAGGACATTATTACACAAATTGATTAAGTCCCACAGTAAGCTCAATAAGGATAAATGTATGATAAAAAACTGGAGCTTGTATACATGCATATTTCATTGCAGTCGGATAACATATAGATATAAGTAAGTAACTAACGAATAAAAACTTAATTGTACAAAACAGGTACGTAGAAAAATCTCGTGGTAAAACTTAAGTAAAAATGATTAATGATTTATTGCACACTGCAACAAGTACTTAATCTTGGCATTTTATTAGAAATCAATGAAATAATTTTTTATAGCTATTATTATCTTGAAAAAATTAAACATGCCATTTCGAGAATATGTAGCTCATAGTTCACAGTGAAATATACTGGAGCCGCTGTTCAGGAAGTAACTCCACCTCACAGAAGACCACAGCAATAATGACTGCCACTTACCCTTATTTGTGTAATGTAAAAGGCCAAAAAACGCGCATTTGACACCACTGGCGTTGCACGCGTCTAAGTATAAGCCATGGGCCTTTACCATCAGGTGGGAAGTTCGCTTGTTTGCCAAAGTCCTAGTTTAAAAAAATGACAACAAAAAACGAAACTCTAAAACCAAACAGTAGCTGCAATCTGCTCACGAAACTGCCGGAAATAATCATATCTTAATTAATCAAGGCCATTGCAAAGACTAGGCTAGTACTACAATTTTACCTATAAATTGAAGGTATTCGAGAGTTAATTAAAGAAATCTTTTGGTATTAATATTATTCGTAGAATATTACAACTCGTTATTTCAATAGACAATGTGCTTTTAGTATTTCCTTTAATTAAATGGTGTATCGGAGTTTTAGCACCCCGAGAAATTCTTGTTATTGTAGTAAAATTTGGTTCAACTTAGTTATAATTGAACTCAAGGAATAACTTTTGAGGAGTTTCAAATTTACTTATACATAGTTACTCGTAACACGTTGCCAAGTTACCGCTACTAACTGCACATCTCACCTATTTCCGAAGCGGCATTTGAATATTATATTTATATTGATATTGCTGTAATGCTCGTACTTGTGTTGTTCTGTGTTGTATGGACAAAGAGTATACAATTTTCAAAATGGAAAAACATAGGTACTTATCTAATTACTTTTTTTATGCATATCTATATTTTCAGAAGTCATTTATTGTAATCAAAATAAATAAAATGAAAACTACCTACAAATTAAATTTCTAAAAGCACGAATTATTTTATTAACTATTGCCTACTGTATTTGATACTATTGTATCGTCTGTATGTGTTTCAAAACGATATGGGTATATATATATATTAGATACTAGAAGATTTAATTACAGTGTTTGTTACAAGTAAAGGTACCTAATATAAGGGCCTGTTTCACAATGTAAAAGTGAAGTCCTGGTAAAGCTACTTGCCACTTATCTGACGAATAAAGTCATTGTTGGCGTTTCACAATCTTCAAATAAGCGTAACTGATAGATAAAGTGCTAAATTTTGTAGGAAGTTCGATCTGGCAGTAAATTTTTTTGTTAATTAAGCTATCCAATACTTTACTTGGACATTGTGAAACAGACCCTAAGTGTGTTAAAGCACACATTTTCACATATTGTTAACCATAGATGTATTTTTGTGTTGCCATATTTCTTCTGTCAATTCCAACAGGCGGGCATACATAACAACATGCTAGTAAACAAACAGCGAAAATAATACATATGTTTAAACAAATATAGAATACTCACAAGCCATAACAGTTTCCACTTAAAGAATAATACAATTCTTTGTTGCTCAAACTTGTACAATTGGTTCAACTTCTATGACTTACTTTACAAAGTCTTTAGGTTTAAGCATTTTGATATTAAAATAATGTTACTGTGATACCTTTGTTATCATATACTACTATGATAACTTTGTTATCATTCGCCCGTACGTTTCACTCGCACCTCGCTCCAATAAGTATGAGCAAAATGCATGCGCGAATAACTGATACCATTTAGATATCAAAGTATGCGTTCGAATTAGTCTTCAGTTTTGGTGTTACAAGAAGCCTCTATGTAAGAGCGCAACGAATTTTTTCATAATAATTATCTAAAACTGGGATCTTTAATGCTTAATATGGACTTTATCTATGAACAGCTAATAAAGGTGAGTCAAGGCTTGCTTCAAAGTGCCTTTTGTTCGTTGTATATAATAGAGACGTCAGAGTTATTTGAACATCGTAAAGTCGTACCGGAAACTCACCTTTTACGAGCCGTCGGGTAAGAAAAGAAGTTGCGGAAAGAAACAGTTCGTTTTCGCTCTCTTGGGATTTTTCGAACGGTGTTTTTTAACGGATAAGTGAATATCAATTTTATTTTTGCTTGATATTTTCTAATTTCTATGGCGCAATATTTTTTAACAGCATCTGGAAATTCATATCATCAACAACAAGATACCTTATAAAGGACTCAGTTGTATCTAAACATAAGTAATTAATACAACTTTTAAATATACAATTGCTGTATAAATTAGAGCAGTACCAAATAAATTTAAACATGTCGGAGAAATTAATGTATTTACTAAACTACCACCGGATATATGTATTACAAAATAGGAAATTACACTAGGCTTTATTTACTTGTTCTTTTATATTTAAGATATAAAACTGATTGGATATTTTTATATGGCTTTACATATTTTTAATTAATAGACATTTTTTTATAAATAGTTAAGTGTCAGTTTTTTTCTTCGGACAATTTGTTTTTATTTATTATATTTAATTCCGCTTTTCTTCCGTGTCTTTGACGTTAATTAAGGGTTTTTTTTTTTAGCTACATATTTAATGCTTGAAAGTATTTAATTGGACATACTCGCTTTTGACGCCGTGCGTGAATCCCGTAAATCACGCACGTAGGACTACTTTCAGCGTTAATTTTAAATTATAAATAATGGATATAGAGTTCAGTTTTGAAACTTGTTTTATTGGAAATATCCTTCGAGTAATGAATCTTTTTTTTTTTACTTTCTTAAATGTTTAAAGTCTGTGAGATATTTTCTAAATCATTTTTAATTTTTAGTTGTTTAAGTTTTTTTTACTAAACGCTTCGAATACATTTTTATAGACATCATTCCGAATCTAACAGATTTTTAGAAGCAGTATCTCTATTTTTCTCAAATTTGAGCTTGTCGACTAGGCTAAAACTAGAAAATTGCAAATTGGTATGCCTATATAATATATTATATCAATCCTTCCGACGAAGTGGTCAAATAAAATTAAAAACATGTTTTAAGCAAAATACGATTATACAAATCTCAAAAATACGAGTCTCGGAATATTTACTGACCTTAAACTACAACTTTTTGCAACTTCTAAAGTGTCAGAGATGACCACGTTGAGTAAAGACGTTAGAGTAATTACACCGTGACAGAGTACCGGAAACAGGCTGTTACCGGCCGTCACGGCCCCCGGCCGCTGGCTGCCGTAAGGCATTTGCTTTGCGAGAGGCTCACTTTAGAGTAGTGATAGAATTATTAGGTATTATTGAAATAGGTATATTTATTGAAGTAGCGAGAAAACACCGCAGACAACAATAACGAAGTTAAATAATATTTACGTCTAATGCCTTTTTAGATGTAATCCGCTTCATATCACGCCGAACACAGTTTATGACATTGACAGTTCACGCGTTATAGAGCCAAAGTATATAAATGTAGATACTATTAGGCTATGACGGTTGCCTAGTACATAATATATTTTTCGGCAACATTTTGATATACGAAATATTAAATAAACATACTGTGACATACACATAGCCTAGAATGGAAAAGGAAGGAAGGGGAATAAATTCACTTGCTATTGTAGCAAACTATTGAAAATTTGTTATTCAAACTGGTGGTATGGCTATTGAAATAGAAAAATAATAAATAAATAAATATTATAGGACAATATTACACAAATTGACTAAGTCCCATGGTAAGCTCAATGAGGCTTGTCTTGTAAGAACTTAGATAACGATATATAATTATAATATATAAATAATAATAAATACTTAAATACATAGAAAACACCCATGACTCAGGAACAAATATACGTGCTCATCGCGCAAATAAATGCCCTTACCATGATTTGAACCCGGGACCATCGGTTTCATAGGCAAGGTACCTCTAGTCCCACTACCCAGTAGGCCAGACAGATTGTCAAATTCGTCGTCAAAAATTAAACCAAAAGTTGAATATTTAACCGATTAAAAACGAGGAAGTGTGTCGAATTCGTAAAATCTTTTTTCGTTAACTAACTCCAATAAAGAAAACAAGATAGTTCTCTAGATAATGTCGCAGCTGTAGTATGAGTAGAGTAGAGAAGTATGATATACACGCACATGAATATAAAGCTACAGCTAACATTTTGGTTCGTTTTTGTGAAAACGGCAGTCCAAAAGGGAGTTATAAACTGAAATCCTAATTTTATTTCACATTTTCCGCTGAACACGGTCTAATGAGCGACCCTCCACAATTCAGCTTGACGTCTCAATTTCAAATTTACTCGACTAGACACGTGTTGGTTGTTTTACTTAGAACAGGTATTTGGTAGAAACAATTCTTAACGAGGGTGACATTTAGAGTAGGTACTGCCGCAACAATGTAGGAGAAACAGGCTCGCATGCATACGTTGTGAGATAACTTTAGTCGTTATTTACGGAGACATGAGCTTTGTTCTGTTTAGATGCATACAAAACAAAGACTTTATTCGCTTCGCCATAGTCGCAGATCTAACTGTGTAGGTTAACAGAAGCACTGAAGTAGTTTAATCAGCGTATGAGTCAGACCAAGATAAGTTGGCAGCGATTTTGCAGCCCAGCCTGTGTAAGTGTTAAGTAAACGTCATAATTTCATAGAAGTTTGACGTTTAAAATAACACTTACAGTGTCGGGACTGTCAAAATTGCTGCTGACTTATCTTGGTATGACTCTAGTAGTTTATAGGAGTCAATGAACGAAGTGAGTTTTTTTAAAAGATCCAAGAGTGATTTAATGTGCCTATAATTATACACTTTTTTATCTACACACATATTATAAATTTTCTATAATATATTCACTAACTTCATAATTGAGGCATCGTTGCTCTCTGGCGGAACACGCGGATATGAGGTAGCGGAACTCGCGGATATGAGGTAACGTCTACGAAATATCTTTATCGCTCATTTTGAACGAATTTTTTACTATAGTTAGTTTAAAAAGAACTGGATATACTGTACGTCAAATGGCGGTAAATTAAAAAAAAATCACGCATGTCACGCTTTCATAGTTTTTTTTTAAATTCAGAAACAAACTAAAGTCGAGGTCTGTGCCCCTAGTGTAAATTTAGTCGATAGCGAAACGTGACGTACGGGTTTGCGTTAAGTCTCATTTTGTATAGGTTTTTGAACAGCGCGCCAAGCGGGACGTTTTGGAAAGTCAAAAATCTCATACAAAATGACACTTAACGCAAACGCGTACGTAACGTTTCGCTGTCGAAATTATTTACACTAGGGGTACTGATTGCCATATCATTCGATACCAACTAACCTGCGAGATTTGTCAAAATCGTATGCAATTGACATTTCATTTCAAATAAAACGTAATCTCTACTGAATAGATCTCAAAGCAAATTGCTTTTATCTCAGAGATTTTCTAAATTTGAATGTAATTATAAAATCGATTTTGATATTATAACTACGCAACAATAACATATTCTCAAATAAGAAATTTGTTGTAAAAAAACAGTTTGTCTTAATGTTGACCGTTTTATTTACGGCTCTTTAAATCATCATAAAGAGTTTATGATATGTGTGTAAATACAGTCTATTATTCATAATTCACTTTCAAAACATCCATTTAATCTAACATTTTGTTACTGGGCTTCTCATAGCTGACAATCGCAATTACATACAGCTCCATTTCCATCTGTGTGCGGTCAGTAATTCTAATGAAGAGACATACCTAGTGACGGCAATACTTACAATATAAAAAGTCTGCGTCACGTTGCATACGTGTATGTGTCAGATCTGTTCGAAAAAGACCCGGAGCCCGATTGAGATTAAACAACTTGTCACGGGTTTGAACTGGTTTTGACACGACCTTGACGATCAATTTGGTGATTGGCGCGCATCTCACGAACGACTTTTATATCATTTCGTATTATAAGCGAATCAAAATTTTTAAGGTACTTTCCGTTGACTAGAAATATGAAATGTGGTAAGTAGTAAGTACACTACAAGTACTGGGAAAATTTGTAATAAAAATTAGTTGAATTTGTACTAAACCCTCGGTGGGTGAGTCCGACTCGCACTTGTCCGGTTTTTTAGGGTTCCGTAGTCAATTAGGAACCGTTCTAGTTTCGCCCTGTCCGTTGGTCCGTCCGTCCGCGGCTTTGCTCCGTAATCGTTAGTGCTAGAAACTGCAACTTGGCATGGGTTCATAAATCACACATGGCGACAGAACGGTAAAAAAAAAAAAAATTAACGGTACCTCTCATGCAATTTGTTTTTCGCTTTTATCCAATGGTGTGGAATTTTTTGGATAGGTCTTTTTAAATGAAATCTCCAAAAGCATTTTTTTGATAAATCGAATATTTCCATTTCCACGGGTCCAAAAAATATGAAAAAATCGTAAAAAAAACTTAATAAATACTTTCAACGAAAACTATAGCGAACATGATTGGTCCAGCTGTTTTTGAATTATTGCGAAAAGTCTTCTCTTAGTAAAAATACGTACCTACAAAGCGCTGCGAAAGTCCCTTATGCTTGTAATGTACAGTCAGCTTCAGAGAGAGGTGACGTCCCTGCATAGACTGATTGTATGTCACCTCTTTTTGTAGCAGACTGTACATGATACTTACTATTAGCTCCCGTTTAGCCTATTCTAGTTCGGAACTAGTGCGAAATTGTGTTTACAGGCTCAAAGTGCTGTATCGATTTCGTGACTTTATTAGTGTTAACTTGCGAATAAATCTCTGTGACTCGCTAATCTTATCTAAGCTGGGTTATGCCGATGTTTTCTATGGTGGCTGCTTGCTGGCGAGTAGGGTAAAGGCACCTATTACCGTGGTAGTTAAGGAACTTTTCAAAAGAGATCCAAAAATTAAGGGTATCAATGCTGTCTAACAGCCAGGAATATTTTTTTTTCATCAGAGCATTTAATGAACTTTCCGTTTCACACGTTTTTGGATTCGTTTTGGGTTATTATATGTATTAAAATATTTTTTGAAGCCAAAATGACCAAATCTTCTATTACCGTGGCAAGGGACAGGCTGTGATTCTATTATCGCGAATTGAGCTTTCATTACCGAGGGTACAATTGGCATGATTTTTCTGCACTCGTTAATAGAAACCAAACTCAAAATTCGAAACCTAATACCGAGGGTTAAAACAATAATAACGACGTGGGTTCTGTATATTATTTTTGTGTCATTAAGTTTAATAATGACACAAAAATAAAAAATAAAACTATAGGAGTATGTTTAAAAATAAGAGATATATTCGAAGAGATTATAATTATACTTTGGCACAATCAAATACTATTAAATAGTTAACTTACCAAGTACCCACGAGTACCTGAATAACAAGTTATAAGTTGAATGTTTTACATGTAAAACAACAAAAATTATTGTTAGTAAAGTTTTACTATATATAATAAAGTAATTTTTAAATGCTATAAAGATTGATAAGAATTTGTCTTACTGACATATTTAGCTGCACAAAAAAAAAACAAGTAAGTAACATTTTCTCATAAGGCACAGCGTAAATTATAGTCGAAATTTTATAAGCTGGACGTTTACCACCTGAGTGACAGTTTACCACAGTGAAATGGTAAACGTGCACCTTATAAAATTTTGACTATATATAAAAACATGATTTTTTTATTTCAAATATTTTTGATACGGTAATTAAGTTAAATAAAGTCTCTCACATATTATGTGTTATAACTCTGTATGGAACAACCGGTTCTTGCGCCGCCGTCGCACAAACTGACGAATCGCGAGTTTTTTGTTACACTCACACAAATGCACACTAATGGGCACAATAGACCAATGAATGAGCTTGTTTTGTGTATTCTTTATTTCTTAGGGAATAGATCTATTTGCTTGCAAAATGCGTATTTGTAAACACCGCGGTGTTAGACGTCGATTTTGATACCCGCGTTAATAGCCGCCGTTACCCTACTTATACTTTGGTAGAACGTATACAAAATGCTTGCGCTCGATATTGTTTTAATGTACCATGCCGTTTCCACATTACTCCATTTCTAAACAACAATAAATTATTGAAAATATCCGCCAGGAGAACCTTACACCTTTTTTTGTTAATTTGTTGGAGGTATGCATACCAAACAACCGTCATATCTTTTTAATACGTTATAATGCTCTACGCGTGAAGTGCGGGGCGCTCAACGACTTGTTGGCCCGAAGTACAGTACATCTGCTTTTCGTGGCAGCTTCCGTTACGCCGCCACAAAGTGTTGGAATAATCTGCAACCACCTATTAGAAATTGTACGTCCATAGCAAATTTTAAAGATAAGATTAAAAAGTATTTAATTGATCTTCAAACTTCCAACACATAGGCTGACGTACTGCGCTATATGTTATTATTATCATATAGGTACTTTTTAAGTTATTAAGTTTACTTCATGTTCACAAATACGTACCTACTTTTACTCTCTACCTAATTGTTTAAAGCATAGATTATGTAATGTTTTGATCTAGTTATAGTTCAAACTCACCTTCTCCCACACTCTAGTTTAGTTTAGTTCTGTTTTATTTTATTGTGTTTTTCTGTCTTGTTTTTCTCTCTGGTTGCCCTTAAAACCAGCGTCATGGCTAAGGATCTTAGTCATCGGCATATGCTGAACGGCATCCATTTTGGTGTAAGATTTTTCTAGAATAAGATGTATTATAGGTTAAGTTTCATGTACACCAAATAAACTATTTCTATTTCTTTTTTCTATTTCTATTCTGAAAGAATAGTAACTACGGAAACATTGCTTGACCCGGTATGCTCTTGGCCGATGTTTTATTTTCTAAGATAAGCGTTTGACAACATATCAACTCCAACAATTAAGACGCGTTAATATATTTTATTGATGTTGGACTCTCATCTCAACCCATATCTATAATTTAAGAAAAAATATTCTTATATGAAGCACGCGCGTGACTGCTGTTTTCCAGACAATAAAAACTCCTTTTCTAACAATTAGGTAGGTACTTACTGCCTGTTTAGAAATAACCGAGATTTTAATTAGGTACATTAAAATAATGCTATATTTATCTCGACCCCGTCTTGGCGCTGCAACGTTTAGGGGCATGTGTGGGCGTCAATGAAAACGGCCAGGACCGTAAAATCTGCTAACTTAATCCATAAAGGTCTCAAGTGTAGTCCAAAATTAAATCGAAGATATATATATCTGCGTTTGTGTGCCACTATAGTTTTGAATCAAACAAGTCTTACAGGCCAATTCTAAATCTGTTTCCAATGTGACACTGATATGAAACTGAAATCAGTTTCATAACAAATGTCAGTGTTAAAACAAAAGCGACGTTTTTAATTGAAGAAATGTCACTTTTGTTTTGACACTGACAGATAAAACTAAAACGGCCTTGCTCTGTGATCGTTAGAACTAAAAAGCTGCAATTTGGTACGAATATATGAGTCAATTATGCCGAAAAAGTGTTAAAATAAAATCTGGAAGAATAAAAATTTTCGGGTGCCTCGGCTACACATAAAGTGGGGTTGATTTTTCCTCTATATCCTAAGATGTGGGTCGGTATTGGATAGGTCTTTCAAAACGAATACGGGTATTCAAGATTTTTTTTTATGAATACTTAAACATAATATTTTGGGAAATAATCGCGCTGAAAGAAAAACAAAATGTGTGCCCTCTAACTTTTGAAACATGGGTCCAAAACTTGAAATAGAATCATGAAAAATAAGGCTTCGTAAAGACTTTCAAGGAAAACTGTAGCGAATATGATCATGTTCGCTACAGTTTTAGTGGTACGACTATGCCTTTTTTTGAGTTTTTGCATAAAACTCTTCCCTTTTTAATAAAAATGCTACAAAGGTAGTCTAGTCTAGTAGTACTGCCTTCTCTCCCTTTTGCTTGTTATGTACAGGATGGGGGTATAATGATCGGTATATAAACAAATAATATATTTTCTTTCGGTATAACAACATTTGATATAATTTCAAAGGGTGTAATCACTCATTCAGAAGATGAGCTGAAGATATGAAGGCGTGGCGCGAGCTTATGAAGGCCCTTTGCACCTCTGGGGTGCTTTAGGACAACAACAACAATCACTCATTGTATATAATTTACGTTTGGTATAAAATTAAAATGTCCATTATTTTGTACAATTATCTTTTTGTATAACACTTATTTCTAAAACGATAGTATGGTATGATCCTCATTTAGTATACAAATTTTAGTATATGAGTATTAATCGGTATTATATAGGTAGGTATTTTTATGACCACATATATCGAATTTTAACGTTTGAATCTTTTAACACAGCAAATGTCTTAATACTAACAATTGACATGATGTTTTAAAATGCTATGTAGGTACTACCCTAGATTACATGAATACTGATGGCTTTTAATTTAAATCTTAAAAAATTATTCCAAAATAAATATATTTTTAAATTAAATAAATATAAAAAAAAAATTTAACATATTTTTAATTTAAAAATATATTTATTTTTGTGTGCAAATTGCATTTCATTTACCTAAGCAGTTCTAACCTAACCTAATCTAACCTACTTTTCTGGTAGCGGTTCGTTTTGTAGGGGTTGCAGTTCTAATCTAACCTAGCCTATAAACAGCAGTTTGTTATGTGTAGAAGGTGTATCGTTTTTATTGTGTAGTAAATCTGGGATTATGTACCTCAACATAAGTTGTACCAATTCTACTTTAGATGAAAGAAACGTTATATCATGTCGGTATAGGAAGTATGCATTATACTTCAAGAATGTTATGCTAAATGTTATTCGATCAATTAACCATTATATAAAACGATAATAATATCACTTGTTAATATATTAAGTGTTGTTATGTGATTTAATAATTATATCAAATAAGCGTTATTTCGACTGATCTATAGTAAAAATATTTATAGCCATCGATACGCACCTGTACAGGATACCCTCTAATAGACCCCGTTCAAGACAACGTATTTTGACGGAGCCGGGTAATATTTTATTTACGCAACCTTACAGTGCGCATGGCCCAACATGCTAATGGCCATTTTTTAAGCAACAAACTTTCTAGAAATAATAGCTAAACCAAAACGAGAAAATACACGAAAATTTAAGGTATTTTAAACACGCACACTACAAAATGTTAAACCTGTAAAAAATACATCCAGTTAATATTGCGAAGACTGACGTCATTACTGTTGTAGGTATTTATACGTAAGAAACAAATCCAATATATCGCCTTGTAAAAATTTGCCTACCAAGCGCCTACGAATAACTAGAATATTGTGACGAAGATCACAATATTTTAGTTATTCTCAGGCGCTCGGTCGGTAGGCATTACCCCGAGTTGTGAAGTATCTCGAGTTCATACTTACCTACAGTGATTTTAATTAGGAAAATCATATAGACATTTCTGGGTACCGAAGGGTGCCAACGGAGACCGTCGCTTCATTTGTTTGTTAGGGAAGTGTATCACATGAACCGTAATATATAATATGCAAGTATATACGTAGTTGAAATTTTCACACAGTTGTATATCTGCGGCCGCTATTAAGAACAAACAATACCAAATTAAATGAATTCACTGCGTGTGCGGTAATAGTTATTTAAAGTACATCTGGCGCTACTTTACCGCACTAGTGCGATAATTAGCACATTACGTAACTATGTCGAAAATTTAAAGGGTCATAAGTGCTGTAAAACTTTGTACGATACATGTGCAAAACACTCCCTTCGGTCGTGTTTTAATTTATCGCCACTCGTTACGAATTATGTAACTATTACGATACAAGTGCGAAAAATAGGAAATTCGTAAGGGAGTGTTTTAAATCGACACGAGTTGCGAATTATCTATTCGCACATGTATCATACAACGTTTTACAATACATAAGACCCTTTAAATTTTCGACATAGTTACAAAATGTATTTGTTTGCAACTGTAAAAAACATGAGTAAGCCTAAGAAAAAAGTATATACCTAGGTAAGTTTTTTGGGAACTAAATAAACGATATAACCGGCGAACTGACAATTTTTAATATAAAAAGTCATAAATGCTGAAATTAACATATACCTATTATAATATGCCATACTTTGAGATATGGTCGTATCATAAGTATTGTGAAGTTATAAACTATCAAATAAATAGATAGCACCCTGAAGGATCGACAACCTCATACTTAGTCGGTCAATAGCATGACGGCAACTCTAAGCCACTGAAAAGTAAGCAAACTTGGTTCATGTTAAATCTACATAATAGGTGGATTACTCCATCTCCATTCACCATTCAAAGCGAAAAGAAAAACTGATGAATTTCCAAGTCATCTCAAACTTAACTTAGATAAAGAGGAATTCAGTGAAGTTATTTTCTGAGAGAACATTATTATTATAGGACTAATATTGCCCTTTAATTTCATTAATTACGAGGATAAAAAATTAATTTTGTTATGACTGCTTTGTAGTAGTTCAAATGTGTATGTTAACGGCAACAATACGATACGATACGATACGATAATTTATTGATAAAATATATTTTACATGTCATGTATTTGTCATGTCATGTCATTTTTCAGAATGATGTTGGCAGTCCCAACATCATTCTGAAGATGATAGCCGAGAGGGTGGATTGTGTATATTTATCACACTGTGGAAGATTACACTCTCCCACTAGTACTGTCAAATGGTGAAGCCCTTTAATAAATTAAGATTTTTAAAATCTAGAAATTTAGATTTTTAGTTAGCTTTAGTTAGTTTAAGAAGATATGTGTCTCTTGTTACACGAAATAAAAGATTTTTTTTTTTTTTTTTTTTTCATGTCTTAATACTAGGTACTTAAAATCTATTATTTAAATTATTCGTTATTTGGCTAACTAACCTGTTACTATTTAATCTAATAATCGATTTAATGTTACACAATCATGGGACATTTAAGAGAAAATTTTGAGTGTTTGATAATTCACCGATATCTGTAAAATTTCTACCGCTTAATGCGTGAAAAGTTGAATATCCTATTCATATTTCATATTTTCGACGTAGTTGATTATAGATACTGCAATTGGTTTCAATATTATTAACAAATTAAAACTATGTGTTTTTGCTCCAGTCATGGAATGTATGGAGCCATTAATTTTAAAACTAACAAACATCTATGAAAAATAAATCTTAGCCATCTCAACGGCTCGTATTTGTGTCCGAATTGTGGACAGTTATTAAAAGGATAGATTTTTAATAACAACTAAAAATATTAGAAATATACATACAAGATATAAAAAACATAAAAACCTATTTACACTTCGAAAATGGTCAAATGTTGCCAGTGTTTAAAAACTGATGATAAATACTTATTTAATAAAATAAGTTATTTGACAGGATTAGTCTATACCATCTCGTTACTGGTGCTAGTTCCGATATAGGAGTGGTTACTATATACCTATTTAGATAATGCATTTCGGTGAAGTATCTATGAACAACTACCTATCCGGATCACAGTATCGATAAAAAACAATTACTATATGCTCGTCTGCCCTTTTGTATTATCATAGACAATAAAATACTACATAATAATTCGTACATAGGTACGTAGTATCGTGTTTTAAAGTATTTAATACTCTTAAGAGACTAAAGTAGATATTTGAGTACCTACAATGCCCTAATTATATAGGTAAAGGATGTTCCTAACAGACCAATGTAAAAACTATAGAAGTAATACCATATAGCATAAGTAAAGGAAAAAGTCCGAAAATCGTAAATTTGTATTTAAATCATAATCTAATTACTTTTTGCGATGAATCAACTTATTTGCAGTTGCTAAACTAACGGTGACCGTCGATGTATGGGGATAACATTAAAGTAAAACGGCAAAATTATGATTGTCTATCAGAAAAGTTTATCTTTTCGTTAGAGGAATGTTCGGTACTTTCATTTTAGTATTTTTCAAACAGCATGGCTACGGTGATACAAGTCATCTCTCTCTTATTGCCAGATTTTGCGTTTTAAGTATAATACATTGTATGAAGATGATATAATATGTAGTATGTCAACGTATACACATAGTTACTTAAACATTTCATTTTGTATGGAACCCTCGGTGCGCGAGCCTGATTCGCACGTTACCGCGTTTCTTTTTAATTTACAATTAAACATGATTATATTTTTTGTCGGTTGTGGGTTAGATTTTTGTAAAATATTATTAAACTGGGTTTAATTAATATAATTTGTTTCTAAATTGTGCTTCAATCAGCTTGACACCAAGTTAGCCAATTGTTATCGAACCAATTACGCACAGCCACTGATCCTTGCCTACTAGACAAGGCTTATAACATGGCTGTCAACAAACATTGGCGCGTTCCGTACTAATTTATTATGAAGAGGGCAAAATCGCTTATATTAGTAAAGATAAAGATAAAATTCCTTTTATTGACAGAACTGTGTACATTTAGATTTTGTGGGTAAAATAAAGTCCAACAGCTTGCCCATTTCGGACGTACAATAATAAACTTAAAACTCGTCAAATATACTAAAAGTAACAAAACATTAACAACAATAATATTTCAAAATAATTTTAACCATTTATACACATAAAATATTCATTTAGATTGTAGAAGCTTTTTATTAATAGCCATTTCTTTAGCTTATTTTTAAATGCGATGCCATTTTCCGACTTAATGTATTCAGGTAAATGATTAAAAATCTTAATTCCGGAGACATAAGAGTAAGCTCTTGGTAAGTATAAAACTAGAAGATCTAACTGTACATACATCATATTTATATTGTGTTCTTATATAATTTTTTTAGGTAAATATTTTTTGGTAAAAATATCAGATGAGTTGTAGTGTTATTCGTGTTAACATTTGTCTTTAAATTACAAATAGGTGTTACCAGCAAAAACCCTACTAACGTAAAGATGTACCTATCTCTCATTTGAAATAAACTAAATTAAATGAAAATTTAACCCGGACCCAGAGTTGAACACGGGTATGTCCTTAAACTACGTTAAATAGAGAGGTTTGGGCACTGTGAATGTCATCTCGCTTTGTGTGGTAGGACACAGCGGATGTCATTCCAGATCTAGAGCAGAGCCCAACTGGGTGAGTACCTCTACCTTAGAGAAAACCTCAGCCAAATGACACTAGGCCCTACTCATAGTGTTGTGTTCCTGCCGGTGAGTAAGGTTGCCAGAGCTCAACGAGGGTGTGGACTGTTAGGGTCGGCAAGGCGAATGTAATTCCTCTGGAGTTGCAGTTGCAGGCGTCCATAAGTTACGGAGACTGCTTAACATCAGACGGGCCGTATGCTTGTTTGCCACCGACGTAGTACAAAAAAAGTTAAATTGAATGTGTCCCCTAAGTAAACACGGGCAGGACATGGGCTGTTGTAGTAGATATATAATTATGTATATGCTTATCACTGAGCTGCTCCTTCTGTGGAATATATTATTCATGAGCAATCGCGTAGGAAGTCGTGATTACATGTATGTAGTTGATTGCTTGAGGCATCCCCGGGTACTCCGGAACAACATGGTAATGTACTTAATAGGCAACTTGTGGATTACTTAATTAATATCAAATTCTGTTATAGGATGTACTGTGTCAGTTACTGACAGTAATTAGGATCAAAGATTATTAGCTGAAGCTAGTTAGATTATCAGCATCGTGCATATTTTGCGCAAAGTGCCTGGTGACATGTAAGGGGACTCTCTAGTTTAAATAATCAAGAGAAACGCAATAACTTTTACATTTTAACATTGCCTGTTTTACTGGGTTTGGTCGGCGATATTCGCGTATAATACGTTTTTTGGGATTAGGAATTTTTTCGTATGGTTCTTAATTTGTTGGCTGTCGTGTAAAATTAGGACATGAGTTAGTTTTTTTTTAACCAGAAAATTAGATTTAATTAATTAATTTATTTCCTTTTAATACATTTTTAACTTTACAGTATATATATATATATATTTATATAAAGATAAAGAAAATATAGTATATATACATATACAGGTTGCAAGTGAAACAAATGGTAAATTTTTATCAATAACTTATATTTGTTATATTAACTAATTCGTCGTCGTAAAAAACATTCGTCTACCCAATATTGGTTAAAATCGATAATTGATATGTGTTGTAGATTGTAGAACGACCAACATTACACTAGTCGCAAAATTTGATAGAGGAATGATATTTGGCCTGTACCACGAAGTTTTAAAACGAATTTACGCAAATTAATTAAATATATAATAATAATAAAAGGGCAGCTTGTGGCGAGCTGTTGGGGAGTAACGACCCCACGGACCCGAGTACGAGTACTCCCGAGAGTTGGTCAGGGTCTCCGTAACCGGCGTGTCTTCGTCGGTCGGAGTGGACTCCAAGGGGACCCGCGGGACTCTCAGCTCTGGCTTGCCTTCATTGGCCGTCCAGAGAGGAGTCGTTAGAGCTAAATGCTCCAGGGGTGGAAGTGAAAACTTGCATAAGACGCGAGTTGGCACAGTGGCTGTTATCAGCCACTGGGTAGAAAGCGGCGTACACCTCTCGACACCCCCGAGCCGCTGACACCGGTGTTGCTCCTGGTTGTCTTTACGACGGCAGTTTCAGGGGCCCATCTAGTCAGCGGCAAGTCACCGCCTGCCTCGATAACATGTTTAAGCATTGTTATGGCAGGTGTCTGGATCTCTTTACAATAGCCCAATCTTTTGACCAGCCAAACTTCAACACCATAACCGGCCCTGTTCTCCACTTTATTTACAATAGCCCCTATATCAGCTGGGACCGATTTACGGGTATCTATTTGTACCCGTGAATGGGTTCTAGCTGGTGTATTACATAACATCAAATTTGTCTAAAGGGGCCTCTGCGCTGTTGGCTTCGGCCCCTCGCATGCCTCCCAAAGGTCCGGGACCCCATGGTCCCGAGATATGGAAAGACATACAAATAATAATTAATTGTATTAAATTGACTTAAAAGTATAATGGATTTAAAACAAGTTTTTCTTTGTAATAACCCCATGTAAATATTTTCAGCTTTGCAAATTAATAAAAAGGTTAACGAAAAGTTATTGAGTAATTTAATTACCAATTGATGTAATTGAAAATGAAAATTACACAAGAAATAGAATTACATGTAATTAAATTACCAACAATTTAATTACATGTTAAATATTTAATTACTAATTGAATTACATGTAATTAAATTACCAACAATTTAATTACATGTAATTCAATTTCTTGTGTAATTTGCATTTTCCAGTCTAAAAAAAAAGGGTGCTGTTTGTGGAGACCGGTCTGTTTAAGCTTACACGGGCTACATGTTATGTTATAAGTATGTAACTTTACTTTTGAGTGGCATTAACGTGAGACACTTCATTCGGTTCTTGTCTGATTTAATTTTTTGTCTTTTAATTATTTATATAAGAATTCAAGCCTTGGAGACCCTCTACATCTCTAAGGATAATTTTTTATCTTTTTTTTATATTTTATCTCTGACACTTAGAGACTTATACCTACATCTCTAAAGAATTATAGTATTTGTTGGTTTTTTTTTGTGTAAATTGACATTTAGAGACAGTGTCCATCTCTAATAAAGTATTTATTATTTCATCGATTCCATATTTGTAATTGTTTTTTGTAATTTTTATTGTTTGTAAAAATGGACATGTAAAAGTGCCCCTGTGGTAGGTGTGTAGTATATTTGATACGCATTTTAATACAAAAACATCGACCCTTACAATTTTTTGACGCAGCTCCGCTTCTGTTTCCGACGGTTCGTATGTTCGTAGACTCGTATTTTAGATCGCTCTAAAGATAAAAATCTAAGGCTCAAATCAAATCAAATCGGAACTTCACGTTGGCCATATGATAGGGCAATTTTGTCCAACCCACCCGACAGAACATTAAGGGCCTTATCACACGTGCGATTTGTGAGTGGGCAAGACTTTTAAAGAAATTAACTGAAGCGACGGGCACAATAATTGGGTTTCCTCCAAGTCCAGGTCGAACACAAAATTGAGTTTATTGTAAACCAACTCTTATGTAAGCGAAGGAAGATTATTCACGCGTTAAACTTGTATTTATTAGACGACACGCACATTACTATGTACTTTAGACTAGGACATTAAATTTGTAGTCACGTGGTCCTAGTAGGGTGACCATACTAGGGATTATCTTCCTGATTTTAATAATTTTAAATAATTTAGCTTAATAATTGGGGTGTGTAATGCTTAATATAATAATAAAAAACTACTTATCATATATTTGTTAAAATGAAATCCATTCCATATATTATTATATATTCTTCAGCCTAGCATTTTCCCGGCCTAGCGCCAGGGTCCGCTTTACATAACATATATTATTATATTATGTTATAACATAATTTTAGTTATACGTTTCTATTGTTATATTGTGATTTCATCTAAACTGTCATTGATATAATAATTTTTGTTATATTTTTAATTCAAATTTTCTTTGCTTATAGCAAATCATAATTCGCTGTTATCATTTTATAAGCTCGCAATTCCGCCTCCGAAAGGAGAATCTAATTTCGCAGTTGACCTTTAAATAATGTGGTAGAATATCGTCAAGTTTATTAAATAACACAACACTCAAGTCATAAACAGTATAATTAAGTTCCCTCTAACGTTAGTAGGCACCGTAACGTTTACTGTCGAGACTGATAAGGTCAACACCTTTGTTGTGTTCGGATAAAACAGCGGGTAGCTGTACTAGCTGGTTACGTCATCAAACATAATCATATATACAGTACCGGCCAAAAATATATCACCTTCAGGTTTTTACGGCAAACCTTTTGAGAGTTCCTAGTTGAATACGGAATCTAATTATTGAAAATAGGGGAAAATATGGAGGTTCGTTCATTTTTACTCAAGGCCGTATGAAACCAAAACTAATTAATATTTCGAGACAAATTAAACGCTGCTAAGTAGTCTGGTTATTTAGGTTTAATGATAATGTACTTCGGTGTTGATACTAAGCGACATTTCAAAACTATGATGGTTAAAATAATTCTATGGATGACACTCACGTATTTTTACGCGATTCACGGCCGTCGTGAACGCTGCTCGTACTGTTAGTGCTTGAGAAAGGAGACCTAAGCTATCCGAAACATGTCGCGCAAGTGACTAAAAAATACGTGAGTATCCGTAGAATTATTTTAATGTTAGTATGTCTCACGACAGTTTAAATTCTACTTTTTCTTTCTTCCTAGCGTTGTCCCGACATATTGCCACGGCTCAAGGGAGCCTGGGGTCCGCTTTTGACAACTAATCCCAAGATTTGGCGTAGGCACTAGTTTTTACGAAAGCGACTGGCATCTGACCTTCCAACCCAGAGGGTTAAACTAGGCCTTGTTGGGATTAGTCCGGTTTCCTCACGATGTTTTCCTTCACCGAAAAGCGACTGGTAAATATCAAATAACATTTCGTACATAAGTTCCGAAAAACTCATTGGTACGAGCCGGGGTTTGAACCCGCGACCTCCGGATTGCAAGTCGCACGCTCTTACCGCTAGGCCACCAGCGCTTTTTTTCTACTATGATGGTTTATCTTAATAATCATTAATAGAAAAAAAAACCCTTCACAAAACAGTTAGGTTTATCCAGCCGTTTATGAAAAATCTTAGCGCCTTTTAGATCACAATAGGGTACCTAGCCAAAAATTTTATTGGCAATCTTAAAGCCTATGTCTAGTAACACGAATTAAAACCAGATTTCTTGACTTTCGCTCGATGGAAAATAATCACGAACATAGGTCTAAATAGCACCTTAAAAAATGTGTCAATTTTTTTGCACAATAAGTCTTTGACATATTAAAAAAAATGGACGCCGTAAGCTAAATAAATATGTCAAAATAAGTTTTTGGACAAAATTTCATTTGTGGTACACGCTTTTATCGCTGACTGTACTTTTCTTTCCAGTTCGCCATACTTCCGGTACGTGAAATGACTGGAGTAATATAATCGTGGCAAATAAAGCTAGTTTCGTCCGCACGTGGTGCATTTCCTACAGCATGATTTTACCTACATTTGACACAGTACGAAGGTAGGTAGGACTCTAACCAATAAAATTTGTAACATAAATGAAAATAATAGTTAGATACTATGGAAGATTTCCAAAAATGAATAGTTTTAGGCAACACAGATAAATATCTACAAATACGAACTAATTAAAACTAGAAACTACAAAACACATGATTATTGCGATGTATTACCCAACCCCGCTGTGTTAGGGACCTAAGGTAAACGCATTCAAATATTAGTCAAAATATTTCATTTACCTCGTGAAAACACAAACACTCTTTACAAGAAAACTAACTGCTGACGGCTTTCTACCCCTGTCCATGTGTATCCTATGCGTATGAGCAGGAGTGTCCCATTCAAATAGGTACGAGTATGAATACATCAGCATGTTCAATACTTAGGTACTAGAGATCTGGTCACTGTACAAATAATCCCTCTGGGGCGAATCTTTATCACTTTCCCCTTTTTGTCTTTTTCGAGTTTTATATGTCGGCGGCCGATCGTAAAATACCTCGGGCAGATCATGAAATTCCTAGGCATATCGTGAATCGTGATTTCTGGCCAGTTTGCCCTTCGGGCATCTGAGGCAACCTAACTAACCTGCCTATCTATTGATTTCGTGTGACTACGGTCAAAATATTACACAGGAACTTTACGATCGGCCACCGATATAATTATATAAGTGTAATTTACTATTCATGAGGATATTATTCCTTTTTGGTTTTTTTCTCAGTCGGGTAAAAATATTAAGTAACTCAACATAGGCACAGAGAAATAAGAAGTAAGCATAGAGTGCTCACTCTATACATCAGTTTTGGTACCAAAATGCTTATTATTTTCGTAGTCGACATCTAGCATCGAGTAGCGGAATTATCAGTACAGCTACTTGACACTAGATATCTCGGGTATCGTGACTGGCGAAAATTATATATCTCAGTAATTTACAACTAATATTACAAGCAGGAGTTGAAAATAGAGTTCCAGTTAGCAGTGTTGGGAAAAAAGTAGTTGGATTACAGATTAACGATTATAATAATAATATGACGTTGTCAACGTCACACGTGTTTTGTAATTTCTCTTAATTTATTTTCTATGTTTTGTATTTACGTGTTAATTTTTACGTTAAATTTATGGAAAATAGTACCTAAAATGACAAGCATACGATCAAGTATAAACCGGGTCTATAAACTGCCATAAAAGTTCAGCATGTACTACAACTACAAAATACCAAAGGAATGATAACGAGGAGCAAAGCACGCGATCAATCAACGTCCCTACGAAACGCACGTCCACCACCCTCGCCTGCCTCGTCCGTCTCCTTGCAATCGTCGTCGGGTGATGAATTCGCTACCGCACCCGACACCAGCGAGTCGAGTGACGAGTGCGGGCCGCCGCCGCCGCCGCCACGACCACCTGCGCGACGAGGGCGGCCACCGCTGCCGGCACGCTTGGGGCCTGCGGGACATCCTGCCCCGCCCACGGCTCCCGCTGCCGGTGGTGTAGTGCGTCGCATGCGATGGTCTCAATCCATGAATGAGAACGTCATGCGCGCCTACTATGGGGCTACAGAGGGGGGAACACAGCTATCCGCGTATCGCTCAAGAATACTGCCTCTGTTTCAGGCTCTTGAACCTACCATCACCGTATCGGAGCAGCGATTATCGGATCAGGTACGCGTCATTCAGCGGCTAAAGCGGTTGGATGACGCGACACTTGATCGGCTTCGCCTGGAGGCTCTCTCTGCTCGCGTGGACTCCACCTCTGTGCGAGATCTGCCCGCCACGTCGCCGGATCCGGTGCCTGCACCCGACCTGGCACCGGGGGCGCCGCGGGTAGATTTCAGTACCGACGAGGGGGACTTTGCGAGTCAGAGCGTGAGTACATCTGCCAATGAGCAATTGAGGAGGACTTTGGAAGAGGCGATTATGCAGTATCGCACCACAACCAATTCTAGGCCACGATTACCACGTCTGCCTATGAATAGACGGAATCTAGCGCTAGTGGGAGCCCTAAACGCTTTACTAGAGCCACATTTACGGACTAGCAAAGATTTAGATGATACACACTCGATCATGTACTGCGGAGCCATCGCGGCGTGCCGTGTTGCTCGAGTCAAGTTCCCGGACGCTGAACGTGCACCTAGGACCGCCGGAGGTGTCCCTGCATGGCAAGCACGGATCGAGCGACGTATCAGCTCGTTTAGGACTCTCATTGCAAAGCTGACCTGCTTCAGGGGGGGCAACCACCGCCCCCGAGTAATGCGCTTTGTGAACCAGGCGTTTGCGGGGACGGATATCAGACCCCGCGACTACATGGCCAATGTCACGGAGCGCATCGACTTTCTGAAGCAGAAAGTCTATGCATGGGCTAACCGTATTCGCCGCTACAGAAAGCGTGTGGATCGATTCCAGCAGAATCGTCTTTTTCAGAGTGATCAAAGGAAGGTATACCGAAAGTGGGAGGAAACCAACCTTCGTGCGTCCGACACGCGGTCGCCGGATGCTACTGCCATGACTGATTTCTGGCGTAGCATCTGGTCAGTGCCTGTCGAGCACACCGAGGGTGGTTGGATGAGTGTTGTCGAGCGTGAGTGCGAGACCATCGAACCTATGGGGGCAATCACCATCAGCCCCGATGACGTAAGTTGTGCCATCCGCACGGCCCAGAACTGGAAAAGTCACAATTCACACAACTGCACAACTTCTGGCTAAAATGGTTCCGATGCTCGCACTCGCGCTTGGCAGCACAATTTCAACAAGCCCTCGAGCTTGGTTCTCTCCCACCTTCCTTAACAACTGGTGTCACCTTCCTGCTCTATAAGTCCGGTAGTACCACGGAAGCAAAGAACTACAGACCCATCACGTGCTTGCCTACACTCTACAAGCTCCTTACATCCATTTTGAGATCAAAAATAAACGCGCACATTGTCGCTAACAACATTTTGGCCTCCGCTCAAAATGGATGTAGGGTTGGGTCCCGTGGTACTAAAGAGCTCCTCCTCATAGACATGACCATTTGCCAACAAATCCGACGGAATAGGGGGGCCCTCTCTGCCGCTTGGATTGACTACAAGAAGGCCTATGATTCGGTGCCTCACTCATGGCTGGGGAGGGTCTTAGAGCTGTATAAAGTTGATACAGCTTTAAGAGCCTTCCTAAGCGCATGTATGAGGCAGTGGACCACAGTCCTTCGTCAACCAGGAGGTGGGGATGACCGCCCTGGCCCGCAGGATTTTATAAGGATTGAGCGAGGAATATTCCAGGGTGATAGTCTGAGTCCCCTGTGGTTCTGCCTAGCTCTGAATCCCCTCAGCACCCTGCTGAAGGATTCGGGATTAGGTTGCCGGCTTCGGAGAGAGGGTGAAGTCATTTCTCACCTTCTGTACATGGATGACCTTAAATTATTTGCACCAAATAGCCAAGACTTGTTGGAGCTACTGAAAACCACCGAAGATTTCAGTAGTGCCATCAACATGGAGTTTGGTGTCGATAAATGTGCGGTTATGCATGTACAGCGGGGGAAGGTTGTAAATTCAACAAATTTACAACTTTCTGAGACAATGTCTTTCAGATCTATCTCTGAATCAGAAACCTACAAATACCTTGGTATGGCACAGTCGTTGGGTATTGAGGACGAGGGTATTAGACAGTCGGTGAAGGAGCGCTTTTTCAGTCTGCTCACAAAAGTCCTTAACAGTCTTTTGTCAGGAGGCACCAAAGTGCGCGCCTTCAACGCCTGGGTAATGCCCCTACTCATATACTCCTTTGGCATACTAAGATGGACTCAGACCGAGCTGGACGCCCTGGATCGGAGGGTCCGACTAATGCTCACCACACATCGTATGCTGCACCCACGCTCATCAGTTATGAGATTGTACATCCCACGGAAGTGTGGAGGTCGAGGCTTCCTAAACGCCAAAGATCTCCACAACCGCGAGGTGTGCAATCTCAGGAATTATTTCCTTAACAACGAGTGTGGGATGCATCGGGATGTGGTGGCAGTAGACAGGAACCTCACGCCGCTCTCCTTGGCAAACGAGAACTGGCGCAAACCTGTGGTACTAAGTACTGCGGATCGCAAGGCGGCATGGGAGAGTAAGGTGCTACACGGGCGGTTCTACAAGGCCCTCACGGGACCCGACGTAGACCTGCTCGCGTCGGTGAACTGGTTACGATTCGGGGACCTCTTCGGAGAAACCGAGGGTTTTGCCTGTGCAATTGCGGACGAAGTTATGATGACGAACAACTATCGGAAATATATCCTGAAGGACGGTACGGTCGACATTTGTCGGGCATGCCGCCGTCCCGGAGAGTCACTCAGGCATATCATTTCCGGTTGTTCTCATCTTGCTAACGGCGAGTACTTGCACAGACATAATCTCGTAGCCAGGATTATTCACCAGCAACTTGCTCTTCTATACGGCCTTGTGGACCGCGAAGTACCGTACTACAAGTACTCACCTGCGCCAGTTCTCGAAAATGGTCGTGCCACGCTCTATTGGGATCGATCTATTATTACTGACAGGACTATTGTAGCCAATAAGCCTGACATCGTGATAATAGATCGATCGCAACGCCGGGCCGTGCTCGTCGACATCACCATCCCCCATGATGAGAATCTCGTGAAAGCCGAGAAGGACAAGTCCAGTAAGTACCTAGACTTGGCTCACGAGATAACCGCCATGTGGGATGTTGATTCGACGATCATTGTCCCGATAGTCGTTTCAGCGAACGGTCTCATAGCGAAAAGTCTCGACCAACACCTTGAGAGACTCGCTAGGTGGTTGGATCAAGGGTCAGATGCAGAAGGCGGTGATCTTGGACACGGCGCGGATAGTCCGTCGGTTCCTCTCTCTGCGGCCCTGACCACCGGCAGCTTGGGCCCTGCCCCGCTGCTGGCGGCACCCTAGGTTAGGTTTTTTATAATGTGTTTATATATATTTTGTATTGTTTTGTAAGTGTTTTTATATTTTACTTTTATATTCATATTATAAATGACCTAGCCTAAGACCAAAAATAAATAAAGGGAATAATAATTTTTTTTTATTCAGATAACTAGCTAATATGATTCATGGATTATGATTACAAAATGTAGTTTTAACTACAAACTACAATTACTAGGAAAAAGTAGTTGAGCCTTTGATTAATGATTACTTACTACATTTTGTAGTTAGTAATCAAATTAATAACTACATTTTATTATTGTAATCTGTAATAAATTACTTTATGCGATTACAAATAACTTTTACTAAAAAATTTTTTCGATCATCTACGTATCCCTAATCAGGTTAAAAAAAAATTAAAAAATATAAAAATTTTTGGGCAAAAACAAGTGTTCGTCAGGTGGTCAGTTCCATAAAACGGCACCCGAGCTTTTTTTTAATTTATATGGCATGAGGTTAAGTAAATGTATGAAAAAAAAAGAAAAAAAATATTATTATTTTTGTTTACTGCGAGACTATTAAAGTACTAAATTTGCTCATCTTTGCCTATCAAGAAGTAATTGAGTAATTTTGATAATAATGTAATGAAATTTCGATCACAAATTACAAAGTAATCTTAATTACAAGTAGTTGTAACTACATGTAATCAACTACAAGTAATTCAACTACTTGTAATCTAATTTGTAGTTAAAATTACACAAGTAATTGATTACGCCCAACACTACTTTTTTATTTTAAATGTTAAGCATTAGACTTTTCGTTCGTCGCAACATCTCTAATGTCATGTAGCAGTACCGATAATTCCTCTACTCGATGTTAGATGTCGACTACGAAAATAATAAAACGTTTTGGTACCAACAATAAGGTATGAAGTGAGCATTCTACGAGTATGCTTAACTTCTTATTTCTCTATGACATAGGAAGATACAAACGCCAATGAAAATTATAAGTTTCAAATTATATAAGTAACACGTACTTTCTAACCATGTGGTTGACACTGAATTAATTGCTCATTACGCAGTAGAGCTCTATATTAAAGCACGTGAATTTGAAAACTCTTATAGCATGGTTAGATTATTACGATTGTAAAACTGGATTATTTGCCAGGTGGCATCGAAAGCTCTTTTCAAAAAAAATAAGTCGTGACATACGAATTGTCAAACAACAATTTCATACCGCAATAGTACGCAGGCACAGGCCAGGTACTACCGAGGCAACCCGCATTCGCTATGGGAATGAGAACAATCCACTAACGTTTGGGTGAAATTATTTCGGTAGGGCGTCGTCTGGCACAGATTCAATCGCCCGCCGGCCCTGTATTGCTATCGCTTAGTGAGCGTCTGACTCAGGTCAACCAAAGTAGCTAAGACCTCAAGACACCAAATAATTTTGATTGATTTGGTATCAGAATTATGCTGGCGTGATTTCGTCTGCGTCGCGGTGAGCAACAAGCAATGAGGCAATAGCATTGGTGGATTTAGACTGGCGCACGCCGTGTCGCGGCGCCTACGCTTGTAATCCGCGCTTTTCCACTCTTGTCGCCTTAATGACACTTTGAATTTAATTATGTTCAATTTATTGAAACCCGAAGCCACTTTTATCTCACATATATCTCGTATTGTTATAAATTGACGCCTGGCAAGCAATTTGCATTCGTATCAACTATTTTCTCATTATCTGTAAATGTTAAACCGTCATCCTATAGATCCAAAAAAACAATATAATTAAATTCTGGTCTTTCTGGTTTAACCCATTGGTTGACTGGTAGAGAATGCCTTAAGGCATTAAGTCCGCCATTTCTACCTTCATGTATTGTGCAATAAAGATTAAATAAATAAATAGACAATGCATTATTCATGTCAGTTTCATATGTGTTACAATTCTTCATCTCAATTAAGACTACAGTCATCCGTAAATAGAACCATTGGATGTTCAATATAATCAGGAAGGTCGTTTATACTGAAAGGTCATTTCCAAGGAAATAAATACCTGGAGATTGCTTAACCGGCAGGAGCGCAGCTCTTAAATTTCTGATGTTGATGATGATATGCCTGGGCAAATCTTAGGCGTATCATGAAATCTGCGTAACAGTTTCATGATTTGGCGGATTTTCCGACCGACACAATACATTGTTAAATCTTTTACAGTGACAGTAAATACGTGTTATGTAAAGAGTATGGGTCTTTATTATTTGCTTGTCGCTATTTGTTACGATCCCAATTTTACCGTCACTTTGTCATAAGCTCGTGTACGCTTGCATGTATATTGTATACAAATATCGATTGTTCGGCGTAGGTGGACAACCACCATACATCAATCGTGAACAGTTGCATAACAGCGTAGATTTGCCGCACTCATTCTTCGCCGATTGGATCATAAATAACCTCGCGTTCCCACAGTATAGTTACTGAGAAAATATTATTGTGTCCATCATTATTCAATCTTCTGCTGAAAATGATATCGGTGCCGCCCTCAGAATAAATAACAGATTACTTACGCAATGTATCCTTGATTAGTACCTGTGCACGCATTAATTAAAAATAATAACAAAAATTGAGTTTCCGAGTTACATGGGACTTTGGTAGCATGAATACGGCCTGATTCGAATTTTAAGTAACGTTAAATATTAGGTGTAGATATACTATGGATCGGTTTTGGAGTGTCAAAATTGACGTTTTTGTTTGATGGAGGAAGAATTTGACGTAAGTATTTAAAATTTCGTATCGAGCCGTTTGTCTCAGGTGAGTCTTTTTACAATAAATAGAAATGTGTGATGAAAGTGGTGATTCCGTGCCGTGTGTACTGCATAACGCAAACAGGCGTATTTGGTTGACGTGACGTGACGGTTTTGGGAAATGTCACTTTTGACACTGACAGATCAGATCCATAATCTAATCCAGATCTAATTCGTATCCTTTTATTAAAATTAGAATACGTCTGAAAGTCTATGCGAAGTAGTCTGTAAAATAAATGAAAGAAGGCAAAACCTACGCATTCCTTTTGTGCAAACACTGTATAGGAATAAATTTGGACCTCGCAGAAAGTACGTAGGAGTTTCTTTGGACAACGATCAACTGGGACTACTTAACAAGTTTAGGGTAAATGTTACTTTGTGACAAGTAAAACAAACAGAATAACCGTGGAACCGCTGTGTTAATCACCATAGGTATTGTTTACTTTACTTTAAAACCAAGATCTTGCTTATAACGGTATAAATTAGAATGTTGTTTTTATTGAGAATGTAGTTTTTAGCGTTTTACTTACAGCTGGTTAAGAGCCCATCAACGGGCTCACTAGCGCCACTGGAAAATAATTGTGTTTGTTTAAATTTCACGATAGATATTTCAAATAGGGGGCCGCTGCGTACTGTATTTTGTATTTAAGTACCTTTTGAATACATCAAACTAGTTTTTATGTTGCTGGATGAACTCAAAACAAAAACGGTTGTCATAACTTTGGACGCCTAGATACACGAATCCAGCAACGTAAAAACTATTGTGATGTATTCAAAAGGTACTTAAATACAAAATACAGTACGTAACGGCCCGCTGTTTGAAATATTTATCGTTAAATTTAAATAATCATTATTATTTAGCAGTGGCGCTAGTGAGCACGTTGATGGGCTCTTAAGTCAAATGTGTGTAGTTAGTTGCGAGTGTTTTGACACACTGATATTTTAAATCAGTGTCAAAACTGGTGTTGCGGGTGTCCATGGGCGACGGTAATCATTTACCATCAGGCGATTCGTTTGCTCGTTTACCTCCTATATCATGTAAACAAATTTAGGTACCTACAGGTTTCGTGAGTATATAAGTCATAAACCGAAGATAGGTTTCATTTTCTAAGAATACTTCCGGGAGTAAAGAGCAATTTGGTCGAATAGGTTTGTATGGATACGTTTGTATGGTCCTTGTTCTAAGGGCCAGGCAATTTTACCTCAGCGTTAGCGAATGGTTTCGTTTCCAAGAAACGTTTTTAAAGTCTTCCCTACCTAAACTTGTAGAATATTTTAAAAGCTTCTTGGGTTGAACATATAACTCTTGCCTGTCACCTTCGTTTTAGTAAACTGTAAATCACCTACTCGTACTAGTTAATTTCAGTAAGTAGGTAGACTATAAATTACTTGTTATGTGGTGCTTGTGATCACAAAACACCAGTCATAACTAAATGATATAACGGATGGCAGAAGACAAGTAAACAGTCTGATATGCTAAAGATACATTGACTATTTATATGATGCAGTAGTGGTGGTGGTGGTTTGGTGGGCAGAACGGCTGGGTTTAACTTAGCGCGTCTCAAGGCCGCAACTAGGCCCGGGTCGGGAGCATGGCTCCAGGCATTACCTTCCCCTCAGCTAGGCACCCTGCTCGATAATGACTCTCTGACGATAGCGGTTACCTTGCGTTTGGGTTGTAAAGTCTGCGAGCCGCACCGGTGTATCTGTGGCGTCATGGTCGAGTAGGATGGCCACCATGGACTAAGTTGTTAAAGATGCGCAGGGCGTTTTTCTAGACATCACACAATCAATGATGCGATTCGCCGGGTTCTGGTGTCAGCCAACATTCCGTGTGTCTTGGAGCCTCCAAGATTGTTTCGCACTGATGGCAAAAGGCTGGACGGACTCACACTGGTTCCATGGCAAAAGGGTCGGTGCCTCTTGTGGGACGCCACGTGTGTCAGCACGTTTGCACCGTCCCACCTTAGCCTAACGCTTAGATCTCCTGGGGCAGCTGCAGAATATGCGGCCAAACTCAAGCACGCTAAGTACAGTGCCCTGGAACCAATGTACGATTTTGTGCCAATTGCCGTGGAGATTGCGGGACCCTGGGAAACAGAGGCTAAGGCTTTTGTAAAAGAACTTGATCGCCGACTTAGGGATAGGAGCTGTGATCCACGCTCCGGGTCGTATCTGGTGCAGCGGATTTCATTGGCTATACAGCATGGAAATGCTGCTAGCGTAATGGGAACTTTTGCATCGGATGCGATTCAGAGTGGTCCTTTTTAAATAAAATGACTGTGTATTAAAAATTACGAAGCCTGTTGCGGATAGCTTTATTGTTTGTGTGCAATGACGACGCCTGATGCTGATTTATAGTTGTACCCTCCTGACGATGCCTGCGTTGCGGATATAAATTTGTCATTATTTTATTAATGCTTGATTTTGATTAAATAAAGATTTGGATCTAGTAGTGTAAATGTAAATGTAGGTATAGCTACTACAGTAGGTAGCAGATCTACAATGTATTAATTATAGTGATATGACAATATTTAGCTATACGGCCCGATTCAAAGAATGATTAAGACACGTTTAAGATCTTGCAAAGATCGATAACAGAACGACATGTCAAAATTGACGTTTATTTCGATTCCGCTGTGATCCCTATAAGATCTATCTACGATATTTCTAACGTCAAAGTGACGTAGGTTACCCGAACCGAGCTGCTTCTGTCAATTATACGACGTACACACGATATCTAAATGAGAGCTTATTTAAACTATAACTTATCGTTATCGTATTTCATTCTTCGAACCGAGTCGATATTATCACATTCACTGCTGAAATACGGTCTTACCGCTACGTCGAAGCCGATATGGATTTCCCGATATGTAGCCGAAGTGCTTCGTAGAGGCAATACGACAACGTATCATGATTAGCGCTGATTGGGTATGTACTATATTCATGGTCTTGTAGGACTGCAGCCAAAATTCAAAAATTTACCTATTCTCCAAGTAGGCCTCAAGGGCTCTTTTACAAGTCAATACAACATTTATAGTAACATCATATAGTGACATGAAAAATACATAACAACATTTATAAATGCAACAGCCAATACCTGGGTTAACATTACATTATAATAATCTTAAAATAAATAATTACTACAATACAATAGATATGTATAGTCTCTATGGTTAAAAATACATTAAATCTGGAGATGTAAAAGGTCCCCAAAGACTACTAATACTAATAAGATTTGGAGGTGTAAAGTCTCTCCAAGTGTCAAAATAAAATTTATGCTAAATAAATAAATCGCGTCTGGACTGTTAAGCTAGCAGTCTCATAAACGAATGCTACAGAATACATAACTAGTATGTACCAAGTCAAGAATGTTATACAATATTACAGAGATGTATAGTCTCCACGAAATATAAAAGTAAGTAAGTAAGCATTTAATTTGAAATCAGAAATCAGAAATCATTTATGGTACAGTCAGCATCAAAAATAGCGGATCAAACAAGGTTTCAAAAGTATCTACCATTCTGTAACAGCTTAACAAAATGTGATGGTCCTATATGTGGAAATTAAGACGGTATAAGATATAATTGTGAACGTACATTTTAAAGATTTATCTATATTTGGAAAAGTTATCCGGAATATCAGATACTTTTGGCGCGTTGTTTCATCGGCTACTTTGATGCTGACTGTACATAGTTATTACATTTAAATTATAGAAACACATGGCACACTGAAAAGGGTATTGCAAGTATTCTTATAGCTAGCTAGGACCGACATGGCGAAACTATAAGGGTTTCTAGGTGACTACGAAACCCTAAAAAGGGCACGCCAAGTTGCCAACTGCTACTGATTTTTACTTTCAGTCATCATGGCAGCATTTTGTACAGAAATATATAATATCACCAGAAACAACAGCATCTACGGCCATCGGATCAGCTTTCTCATTGCCAGGAATTCCACAATGGTTTGGCACCCATACAAAGTTTACGGTGAGCCCTTTCTTTTCGCATTCATATAACAGACGGTTATTGTTTGCACTTTTCAGAGATTTTAACAAAATTTTAATGACACATTTGTATTGTTTTTTTTAACATGCAATCACGGTCATTCAATAGCTTTGTGGTGGTGCTAAAGAGTGACAAACCTGAGGCGAAATAATAGGCAAAGATAGCGATGAATATTACAGGCGAAAATGCGATTGGCTCAACTTCGGGCCCACATATGCACAGCTCCTCACAGAGCAGTTTGACGAGAGATGTTGGACCTTCAGTTCGCATCTTGCAGATTAACATAGAGGGTATAAGCGCAGCAAAAAGCGACTTCCTAGTTAAGCTCCTGCATGAAAATAAGATAGACGTAGTCAACATTCAAGAAACGCATACTAAAGACGATTCTGACCTCGAAAGGAGAGGGCGGCTTCCTGGATACTCCTTGATAAAGGCTGTTCACCATCCTAAATATGGCATAGCTAGCTACGCCAAATCTAGCCTTGTCGATGTCCATTTAACGAGCTCCAGTGACCAAGATCTCATTTTCACAATTACTATACGGATTGGAGAGCTAACTATCACAAATATCTACAAGCCTCCTAGGGTAAGCTGGGCTCAGAGCCTACCATCAAGTCAACCACATCCATGCATTTATACAGGGGATTTCAATAGTCACCACACTCATTGGCGCTACAATCAGTCTGACGAAAATGGTGATGCTTTGGCTCAGTGGGCAGACGTCTGCGACTTACATTTGGTCTTTAACGCTAAAGATAGAGGCACTTTCCGCTCTGCGAGATGGAATAAAGAGTACAACCCTGATCTTGCTTTTGTCTCCAGAGATCAACTTGACCAACCACTGCCATGTCATCGCACGCTACTCCCGGTTTTCCCCAACAGTCAACATCGACCAATTATTCTACATGTTGGCCTGAAGCTGCCTCTTACTAATTCAATGCCACTTCCGCGCTGGAACTTCAGGCGAGCTAACTGGGAAGGTTTCAAGAAACAGCTTGACTCCAAACTTAAATCAGCATACCTGGAACCTACAGCCTCAAATTACGGGAGATTCATAGAACTTGTAATAAATGCTGCAAAATCCAACATCCCAAGGGGCTTCCGAAAGGAGTACATCCCCGGCTGGAATTCAGAGAGCGAAGAATTGTTCCAGAAGTACAAAGTCTCTGGTGACCATTGCACGGGGGCACAGCTATTAAAGTCCCTAGATAATGCCCGACATGACAAATGGAAGGCAACAGTTGAAGATATGGATTTTAAACGGTCCAGCCGGAAGGCGTGGAAGGTTCTAGACAGCCTCACCGGAAAACAACACCAACGAAAGCAAAACAGCGGTGTGAAACCAAGTGCTATTGCTAACCGTATGGTGGACATGACACGAGCTAACCGCGACAAAGTATTTACTAGGAAAGTCAAAATAGATCTGAAGACTCTCAAAGAGACTTCTCCAAGGAACCAACATCTTGCCAGACCCTTTGAGATGGACGAAATAATGAAAGCTGTAAAGTCCCTAAAAACTAACAAAGCTGCAGGCCCTGATAACATCTATAACGATTTCTTTCGGCACATGGGTCCTGTTGCAGTGAACTGGTTAACGACGCTATTCTCTTTCATTCTCAAACACAACCGACTTCCTAAGGAGTTTAAACTGGCGAAAGTGGTTGCAGTCCTTAAGCCGGGAAAGCCAGAAAATCAACCGGATAGTTATCGGCCAATAGCTCTTCTCAGCTGTACACTTAAGCTCCTTGAACGTGTTCTCTTGACAAGGATTGAACCGTTCATAGAAGCTATCACCCCTCCTGAACAAGCTGGATTTCGACCTGGAAGAAGTTGCACGGACCAAGTCCTAGCCCTCACGACCCACATCGAAACTGGATACCAAAAAGCGCTTAAGTCTACAGCAGTTTTCATTGACTTAACTGCTGCTTACGACACGGTGTGGAAACATGGTCTCATGAGCAAAGTTTTCAGCGCGATTCCGAGTAGAGAGGTGGCGGATCTTATAAATAGCATGTTGAGCGAGCGGGAATTTGAAGTTTTCCTGGGAAGCTCAAAAAGTAAAAGACGGAAGCTGAATAACGGCCTACCTCAAGGATCAGTATTGGCGCCGAAACTCTTCAATCTTTACATCCACGACCTACCACCAACGGAGGCAACAAAGTTCATATATGCCGACGATATAGCCCTGGTCGTACAAACCAAATCTTTCTCAGCGGGAGAAAATGCTCTAACTTCGGACCTTACAAAGCTGGCAGAATATTTTAAGTTCTGGCGCCTAATACCCAGCATAAGCAAGACAGAGGTATCATGTTTTCACCTTAGCAACCAAATGGCGAACTATCAACCAACTGTTTACTTCAACGGAGAAAAGCTCAGGTACAACAATTGCCCCAAATACCTAGGAGTCACCCTTGATAGATCCCTCACGTATAGGGAGCACCTCACCAAGCTATCACTTAAGCTTGCTTCGCGGAATAACATGATACACAGACTGTGTGGCACATCTTGGGGAGCATCCGCTGAATGCCTACGCACGACTGGCATCGCCTTAGTCTACTCAGCTGCAGAGTACTGTGCTCCCGTATGGTTGGAAAGCGCACACGTAGCTAAGGTGGATACTAAACTCAATGACACTATGCGATGCATAACTGGAACCATCAAATCTACCCCCACATACTGGCTGCCAACTCTGTGCCACATAGCCCCCCCACATCTGCGTAGGAAGCATGCATTGAGGAGGGAAACAGAGAAGATCATCTCAACTGGCTCCTTACCCATTCATAGAGATTTCTGTAACCCACCTCACCAGCGTCTGAAGTCCAGAAAACCCGCATATACCCAGAACCTCACAAGTTTTAACATTTCAGAGGCTTGGGAAAATGAATGGGCCGCCGCCAATGCAAACTCAAGAATTGAAAACCCTACACGTCGACTCCCAGGGTTTGACCTCCCGAGAAAACAATGGTGTCGGCTCAATAGACTAAGAACGGGACATGGCCGATGCAACTACTTTTTGCACAGGTGGGGGTGGAGGGACTCGGCTCTGTGTGATTGCGGCGAGGAGGACCAAACCATGGAACACATTATCCAGCGCTGCCCCCTGTATTCCTACCAGGGGCCACCAGAGGATCTGCTGCATCTCACACCCGACGCAGCTGCTTGGATCGGCATCCTGAACGTTGACGTTTAAATTACTTAATTTTAATGTAAATAATTGCCTATTTTTATATTTATGCCATACGATTAAATAAATAAATAGCTTTGTATATTGAAAAATATGTATTTTATTACATATATTATACGGACAATATTTGCTTATAGTACGGTCGAGGAAATTGATTCCTTAGCAGTTTACGGTTCACTTTACATTTTACTTGAACCGCAAATTATTAAAGATTCAATTTCCTCGATCTTAGTACTTACCTTAGGGAATTGCAAGCTTTGCTTCGGCAGCATAAAGTGCAAATTTAGAACCATTGCATTCCTCTATTTTCATTCCGAGGAGAGATCGTTCGTGTTCAGTTTGAGTCTTTAATCACAATATTTACCAACTATTCGAGTCAGTAAATGCAGCTGCTAGTCATTAAATCGCTTAGTTTGTGAGACAAACAACCATTGTATGTGCAAAATAAAAAAGCGATGTGTGTGTTTTTTTCTTAAGTATCTATAAAATAGTACCGTAGAATGGAATTATTTACTTTGATTCTTGGGTTTGCATTAATAAAGCCATTTTTTATCAAAGGAACTCCTTTCTATAAGCTTTTATTAACTTGCAATGTTTGTATGAGTATTGCAGCAAAAACGGAGAAGGGGAGTATACTAGATGGATCAAGTAAAAGAAAATTCAATATCGTACCGTATCAGGCTGTCAAGGAGAAGGTAGAGGACCGACATGCATGGAAAGCGCTCCGCCGACAAGAGTCTCTTAAACAAATGATGATGATATTGTACCGTCGAGCTGAACTAACGATTGACACGAGAGGTGGCCATAGGAACATAATAGGAACCCTGTGATAAAACAACGCAACCTAATTATGGTTGGGTTTGTTAGAATTGTCTCGATGAGTATTAGTTGCCTTGCCTATTGAATGAAAAGTACAGTCAGCAACAAAAGTAAGTAAAAAAATAATATATATTCTTTCTTGCACTACATACAAAACAAAATTAAAAAAAGGTTTACAATATAAATAAAGGAAGCAACAGGCGGTCTTATCGCTGTAACCAAGAGATCCAGTCAACTTTAGGGAAGCAGGATATGAAACAAAACACTTTTAAAACAGGTAGCGCACGAATAAATTAGATATTTTATAGAAAGAGAATAAATTAGAATTAGAGGAGTAAGAAAGTTACACACACACACACATTAAGTAAACAGTATAAATACATTTAAAAAAATATCTAAAAGCTTGTATCAAAAATGTCTTTTTTTTTACAAAAAACTTATCCAATCATAAATGGTTGGCTGCAATGAACCTTCCTTTTTGTGTGTGAAGGTCACATTCGTAGGATTAAGTACGAAACATTGATAAATAAAAAGCAATTTAAAATATGTACCTATGTAGGAATTAGTTTCATTAATTATTATTAATTAACTGAAATCAACTTTGAGAAATTATACAGACTCTGTAACTTAAGATTTTTTATATAATATAGCACCTGGGCTTCGTGCAATGTACATAACTGTTAATTTTACGTTGTTAGTAATTTGCGTGGTAGTTTATAATAATAGTAGTACGATACAAGTGCGGAAACAAGGACATTCGCAATGAGGAGTGATACATTTTTTTAATACCACGACGGTGGCAAACAAGCATACGGCCCGCCCGATGGTAAGCAGTAATCGTAGCTTATGATCGCCGGCAACTCCAGAGGTGTTATATACGTGTTGCCGACCCTTTAAAATTCCCTTCAAAATAAAGCACGACCGAAGGGAGTGATTTCAATATTTTAAATAGACACTAGTGCGCGAATAAGCACTTTCCGTGCCGATGTCGAAAGAGCCATATTGTGTACTGTAAAACGTTGTACGAAACACATGCGAATAAGTTGGTAATTCTTAACTCGTGCCAATTAACAAAAATGGTTTCGGTCGTGTTTTAATTTAACACTACTCGTGGGAATTTCATACTATCCGCACTTGTATCATAAAGTACTATTAAATAATACATGACACAATTTCGTAATTAAATATAAATACAAGTACTTTCTACTGTCTACAGGCAGAGAACTCCGTAGTCGAACAGCTTGAAAAGTTAAATAATTATTATCTGGGGGCAAGGTAGTGCCCCGCCAAGACTAGCCAAGCGAAGCGCAAGGGCACTACTTACAGTTTCTCGGAGCGCTTCGTCGTTTTTTTGATCCCTCATAACTTGGGTTTGGATTATCCCAGGTAACTAAGTTCTCGGGATATTATGTCAATAGTGAACCTGCGAGTATGAAACATAAAAAGTTTCAATTGCACAGCTTTTATACTTTAGATTTTATTCATATCTAAAAAACCCGATTTCGTCACTGACTCACTCACTCACTGATGATCATCAAAACCCTTGTGTGTAAGCTAGTGTTAGTACACAAACAACAAAAAAACTAAAACTTGGAATATATACCCCTCAACCCAGGGGTTCCCAATCTTTTTCAACATGCGGCACAGTTACAAGTTTAGTATTTTGCAACGGCGCCCTTGTAAATTTAAAATCACGGTCGAAAAAGAGTGACACGACGCTATATTATTTACCGATGCGAGCGCTCAAATAGGTACCCGCGAATATTTGTGGTTTCGGATAATGATAGAACTCACGGCGCCCCTCTTTACTTTCTACGGCGCACCAGGGCGCCGCGGCGCACACTTTGGGAACCCCTGCCTCAACCCCTTAAACTAGGGGATGAAAATTTGTATGAGGGTTCCGCAAATTTTGATTTTTGAGGTCTGAAAATTGATATATAGATTCCTCGTTATAAATAATAAAATACATATTTCAGGATTTTTAGTAAATAATCCCCCACCATTTAAATTAGGGGTAGGAAGATTGTTAAACCATTTTCATGTAATATTTTGCTAAGACGAAACCATAAGGCTTGCTCTAATAATTATCAGATCTCATGTAGGGCCAAGCTACTAATTCTACAAGCTCTAACTTCACAAACTTTACACCTTAGTTAAAATATGTGGCTTGGCCGTTTCGTTACTACAAGAACTATTGTATAATAGAAAAGTTATGAACAGTAAATACATTTTTAGCCATTGTATCTTATGATGTGACATGTATGTCTATTTGTTTAAATTTTTTTAATTATTTCGCAGATAAATTATGTAGGTCGAATAATAAGATATAGCATTACTTGCATCTTTTTGCAGATCTTCCACGCAGTACTTGTATTTAACCGTATTCCAAACAAATATGAGATGTTAAAAACTTATTTTTAATTCACCTATTTCTAAATGTAAAAACACTATTCTTTTCTGATGAATATTTTGAAACCAATGACATTGATTCAAAACCCCGATGTTTTGCCAAAAAAACATTCCAGTCTGGCACTCTTGACTATCTGATTTTACAATCTAAGCGAAAATGTGGCAATAAATAATAATGCGTTGGCGTTTATATTTGGAGCCGCGAGCGTGCCCGCCTCTCGCGCCGACAGTGAGCGCCCGCTTCGACGCGCGAGTACGTCGAACGACTCCCGCGCACCCTACGCCGTCGCCGCGGTGACGAATTCTTCATTACTAAAATGTACGTGTACAACCCTAAAATGGCGTTAATAGAAGTGGCCAAACGTACACATACCTTCAACAGTGGATTTAATATTTAACAAAATTTTGATAGGAGGGGTGACATTTTTGGCAATGAACAAAATAAAATATGATTTAGTATCGTAATTTGGTAGTAAAAATTTGAATTAAAAAAAAAGTTTTTATCACCTATTTGCAACGTTCCTAGTGTTAATGAAAAGATCTTTGTGTGAAATAAAAACCACATTAAAACCATTGTCAAATTTTTCATTCTGTACGTAGGAATAAATTTAACCGTTTTTAATGAAAACATACTCGTATTTTTATCTTTGAAACTAAGTAGTATTTTAAATATAAAAGTTTTATTTGTATGCATACCGCTTTCGCCACCTCATTCAAATGTTATTTTATCTATTAATTTATTATTGTGATGTATATTATGTGAGCAGGTAAATATTTTAATAGTGCAGTGTATTGGAATATTTGGAATGCTAAGTTTACCCACTCTTCATACGTAAGTGCGGTTATAAATATTGTAGATGCCAAATAACGGATAGTGAATAATCGTATCCCAAATATTTCTCACTGTTTACTATAACACCGTTGTATTGAACTATTTGAAACCCTGGAGGCTATTAAATTTGGAATAATGAAATTAATTTACTTTGAGTCTGATATCTCAATCTTGTAAAGGTTTATGGAATCGATTTGTTTCAACTTTGAAATAATATTCAAGTAGCGATTATAAAAGCTAATTGCCTACCTTAATTACAAATACTTAGCCCAAAGAGTTTCTAATACCTCGGTAACGTAACGTCACTGACCTCATATTTTCCCAAACTAAATACATTAAAAAATATTAATGTATGTATACCTATATTCTAAGAATAAAAAGATTAGCGCACTGAACTGATAGAAAAAAAAATAGGTCAAATTTTAAGTATAAAACGTCAACAAAATATCATAGCCGCAATAAAGAGTATTTGTATTGCATTGTATAACGGCTTCTAATTGCAAAGCGTTACAATGCATGTTTAGATCTTTTTGAGCACTTTGGTGGCTCCGAAATTTTGTCACTTCACCTTCCCTGTTCTCTTTTCAATCTGAAAACTGAAAAATCCATTTAAGTTCATATTTAATCATACCTCCGTGAAATAACTCTCGAGTAACCGACAAGACATGAGAAGCACATAATGTAAATCGGAACGGAAACCCATCAAACACGTTTATTTACGTACGTCGATAAAATTGGTATCGATCCATACGTTACGGTTGCCTCGACCAGGAAAACCTTATTACTCTACGGTACCTATCCGTAGAAATTACCGTCGCTTAATCCAAGGTTGATTACGAGTGAAAAAAACATTTATACTGTAGGTACGATTCGGTAAACGAGCATTACGTGTGTTTGTTTTGTACAGTTCCAAGGATTTTAATATAAATAAATGTTTCTTAGGTCTCAAAGTTTATTGTTTGATATATTCGTTGCGAAATGAGTTTCTTTTTAGGCTTACAATCAAATAAAAAAATTCAGATTATTCAACAAGCAACATTATATATATTGCTTTTTCTACATAACATACATAAGGCACAGACACACAAAGGAACGGAACGCCTAGTTTCCCAGAGATATTCGGTTCAACTGCGTCTTTTTACCGACAAAAAAGGAGAAGTTTGTTTTTTTTTTGTTCTCAATTCATCGAAAGCTTCATTATGTAAGTTCACCGATTACTCGGACACTATTAGAAATATTTCTAAATTTATTTATTTTTGTTTTTTAAAGTGTTTGGTTTCGAGTTGGTTCCATTCGTCTTCAAGTCATGATCTGATAACGGGATCGAGAGAACTCTTTAAATATGATGTGATGATAATATGGTACGGGTATAATTATTTTGGTAGTTTTTTTAAAGTAGCTCGTGCATTTGTTCTAGGAAAGCATCATTTTCTAAAGTGCTGGCTTTATAACCCGCTTTGTCAAGTCGGTATTTTTTTTTCAACCACTCCCGATATTTATTGTATTATATAATAGATATAACAGACATTCCATAGTTTTAGTAACCTACAGGATAACTTTTTGTTAGTAGCACTATACGTAAATAGGAACTTTTATAGAGATGTCATGTAACAACTTGATATATTTCTAGGTAAGTAAGTAAGTAAATATTCTTTATTGTGCACCATTACATTTACATTTAAAAATAGACAGGAAATGAAAAAACGCGTAAAAGTTAGGTAACAACAGGCGGTCTTATCGCTATGAAGCGATCTCTTCCAGACAACCTTTGGGTAGCAGGAAACTATGAACTTACAACATACATAACATACTTATGTCGTCTTAAGAGTTCAAATTATCTTTTTAACCAAAGATAGCTAGGTACATGGGCATGTTATAATCTTGGTAAAATTTCGTCCTTGTCCCGATATTTGTGATAGATTTATGACCGTTTAGTATACGGAGAAGCCAAATACAAATATAGTTGACTAAAATGAAACATAAATTTAAAAGCGAATGTGTGTGTAATTATTATAATATCGTACTGTAATTTAGTATTAAATTTATTATGGATTAATGTCCAAAATAAAAGCTTTTCATTTTTTTTGAACACATTACTTAAGAGGCATGTGGACGACCGCTCCTCCATACAAACGTAAATTATGTATATGCCTGTTAGTTCGATTTTTTCGATTAAAAAAAATCGATAATGTCAATATCCATTGAGAAATATGGGAACTAAGATTGTATGGAGAAGCAGTATTTAGTATCCTCTTAACAAGAAAGCTTTAAATATATTGAAATAAATATTAGATACGATATAGTTAATAGATATAGGTCGAAATCTTAAATCTTAAATTGTATTTGCGACATATTTAACATTTGGAGTAGGTAGTTAATGAACAAGGCCTAAAAGGATTTACTTATCAAAAGCGAACAGTGTGGTAGGAATTCGAGTTTATTTTTAGATCATGATTTTTTGTTTTATTTTTATTTATTTATTTTTTGCTTGAATGCTTTCACACTGAGATAAGATTGTTTGAATGTATTAACTTACCTAATAGTTCAAAGGTTTAAAATAGTAGATATAGTCAGTGAGAAGGATTTCACTGTAATAATATAACTACTGAGGAGCTCGTTACAGCCAGCGTGGGAGCCTCTGACAAGGCCACGAAACGCCCTGGGATAAATCACAATTACCCACAGGGATCTTATTCCTGCCACATACCAAAAATTCGCATCAAGTAAAGCAGTATATAAAAATAAATTTTCGTTTTTCGTTGACTTGCATGACATTTATATGTACTTCTGGTCTCCCGCGATACAGGCCTAGCCTAGTGCGGGGACTCCTGGAAACTCTGTTGTCAATCTAGTTATGCACCAACTCTTAAAAACAACCGCTGTATACTTTTTCTGTGTCCTTTCTTGTGCAATAAACATATTTTTTTATCTTTATCTTAGTATAATTCTACCTTTGAGATCCCTCTTTAATATGTTCATTATCATGTCAACCAGACGCGCTCCTGCTGCTGGGCATTCAGGGATTAGATAATCACCATACTAGGATCTTATTCGAAATTTTAAAAGGTCAGCATGATTATTTTGATTATTATTCTCAGTTCATCGTGCGTACTTTGCTATATAAGTAAGACTAAGACATATTGCGAGTATAATATTAGATTTGTAGATGCAGGTGGCTCCTGATCCCCTAACGCCCCACTCTCTCCAGGAGGCTAATTCAAACTTACATTGTGACATCAAAATGATTCGTAAATTATGTCAGTCGCGCGAGCATTTCGCTCGTCTGTACATGTAGGAACAAGCGACTAACATCATTTTTATATTCATGTCACAATGACCACAATATAAGTTTCAAGCAAGTGTCCTCCAGGAACAAGACATTTCAAACATTATCAGATCAGAGCTCACATATTAGACAAGTATCGCCTGAAGCAAATGTTTGTTAAGCTTTAAAAATAGCAAGTCAGTTCATGTTCAGTAGCTCACGCTAAACCTATTACTTACCTTCTTAAAGCATAAAAATACTTTTCAGTTATCACGGAGATAAAAAAATAAATGTACTTAAAGACTGAAAATAATGAGTCTGATTTCTTATGTTGATGTATTAAGGAGACCAATTCTGCCCCACCACGCAATACAGTGTAAGTAAACCCTAACGAAACATTCAAACACTCATTTAACTGACGTCGTTAAGCAGAATTATATAATTAAGTCGAATTTCAGAAAAAACGTTTGAATATAAGACACTAATAATTTTAACCAATATTTTCTTAGAGTACCAAACTAAAAGTTAACAAATATCGGATAATAATGAATGAATTCACACATGTCGACCCAGTTTCAAACCAAGGTTGAATAAATACACACACACAGAAATATCCCTAACTCACCCCATTACCAACTATCTGAGGATAAGCGTTCTTGGCTGTTTACTACATAGTTTAACTGCTTGTAGGATATAAAACCCGGAGTTATTTAAATGTAAGTTACATTAAAACATTTTGAACAAAATAATACTTTCAGTCAATCAGGTTCTGTTTCAGGAAAAAACCCTTTTGTATTTGTTGTGAGTACACGAATATCCGAGTTTATTTCATTTGTATTGATGTCTCTGGGAACAAATAGTGTTATATCCCCGAATGTCCAGTGGAGTGGGTTCGTGTGGGTGTGCCGAACTCCAAACGCGCATTATGCGGTCGGTCGTCCTACTTAGGATGAGATTGGCGATCCAATGCATCGCTCTCTTTCATTTAACCTTGAAGGAAAACCTGAGGGACTTCTATTCCAAATGGTACCTACTATTTTTGCGATATTCATTTATTTATTCTTCCGTTTGAAACTGCTAATACTAATACGTTCAATAGGAGTAAAGTATATTCAATTCAATTCAATTTTACGTAATCTAGACACATTTTATTAGTAACACTTAAGGGGTAAAACTAAGGGGTCAGAAAGTAAGTACAAGGGGACTTAAATTTAAAACAAAATAATAATACTGACTTAAGAATGCAATACCTCGCAGTGTGACAAGTAGGGATAGTCAACAGTCCGCTATCATTTAATTTTTATTAAATCTTAAAAAAAAAACTTATTTGGCACGAACAATTTTCCGAAGCCTATTTATTCCTATTCAAAAAATTAAGGGTTCTAAAAGGAGATTACAGATAAGTACAAATTGTATCTTTTATATGTAGTTTGAACTTGCTTGTGAAGCTTTTAAATTATTATTTGTTGACCGGCTGTTATGTATTTGTTGGTCTAACCATAATATGGATTTTCTGTTCTAAGAAGGCGATTGTGTTGGAGAGCGTGTGAATCATCTTATTTGTTTAGACTTTATTACACAATTTAAAGATGGATAATAGTGGACTTGTCATACATACTTGTGTGTATGTGTGTGTATTCTGTACTACTAAATCATACTAAATGCTTAATCAATTCGTACTAAATAAAGACAAATAATAAGTTCCCAGATGTAAGTACATAGTATTTATTTTAAACATCGTTAATTATAAGATGCTAAAACTGATCACGTTATTAGATACCGTTAATATTTCTTCGAATAGGGAAGAAAACAGAAAATAATGGAATTAATTAACGTTCCTTGTTTAATCTAATCAAATGAACGTTTAATAATATACCGGTGTGAAGTTAGCGGCCAAAAGTTGGCGGCCAAATGTTGGCACCAATCTGCCGCCAACATTTGGCCGCTAACTTCACACTAAAATTAACCTACCAAATTAAGAAGTCCATATAAAATCTCACGATACATAACACAAATGCTGGAACGTTACGTTACAGCAGTGTCTCGTTATATTAGGGCATTTGGCCTTAAAGAAAATAATTGAAGATCATTATTATATATTTTTTTTCTACAAAACGTATAGATCGATGATTATGGTCACTCTATATGTGTCTAATTAGGCATCTAGTAGGCTATTAAATACAGCTTTTAGAACAACAGTACCTAGTTCAATTTAGACGTTACGAATCAAGAGCCGAAATTTTTCTAAAAATTTGTGGAGAACTATTTAAGATTTCATATTGTTCACCTACCTTCTAGACCAAAGATTGAGGTTGCACGATAACCATCTAAAAGGTTATCCAAAGCAGGTTTTAGTAGAGCTGTACCTCGTTTAGTTTGGCCGTTATCACTCAGCAGTCGAACATTTCTGAACTTGTAGAGGACTATTTAAGTTTTTTTTTTTCACCAAATTTATAGACCGATGATTGGGGTCGCACTATATACGAGTAATAGAGCATATAAGAGGGTATTCAAAGCAGCTTTTAGTAGTGCTGTACCTCGTTTAGTTTGGAAATTATACTATCAGCCAAAATATTTCTAAAACGTTTGAGGAAAACTATTAAAGAATTCATTTTTTTCACCTAATTTCTAGATCGATGATTGGGGTTGCACTATATAAATGTCATTAGGCATCTTAAAGGAGATGCAAAGCAGTTGTTAGTAGAGCTGTACCTCGTTTAGTCTGGACGTTATTACTAAGCAGTCGTATATTTCTAAAAGGCTTTGAGGAAAACTATTAAAGATTTCTTTTTTTTTTTCACCTAACTTCTAGATCGATCATTGTGGTTGCACTATAAACGTCTTATTAAGCATCTAAAAGGCTATGCAAAACACGTTTAAGTAGAGCTGTACCTTGTTTAGTTTGGACGTTATGACTCAGCAGTCGAATAATTCTGAACTCGTAGAGAACTATTTAAGATTTAATTTTTTTCACCTAACTTCTAGATCGATGATTGGGGTCGCACTATATACGATTGATAAAGCATCAAAACGAGTATTCAAGGCAGCTTCTAGTAGAGCTGTACCTCGTTTAGTTTAGACGTTATAGCAGCAGCCGAAATAATTCTAAAAGGTTGGTGGAAAACTATAAAAGATTTCATTTTTTTCAACTATCTTCTAGATCGATGATTGGGGTTGCACTACATACGTCTCATTTGGCATCTAAAAGGCTATGCAAAGCAGGTTTTAGTAGAGCTGTATCTCGTTTAGTTTGAAAGTTATGACTTAGACGTCGAACATTTCTGAACTTAAAGACAAATACTTAAGATTTAATTTTTTTTTCACCAAACTTCCAGACCGATGATAAGGTTTGCACTATATACGAGTAATAAAACGTTTAAACGAGTATTCAAAACAGCTTTTGGTAGGGCTGTACCTCTTTTATTTTGGCCGTTATAACTCAGCAGTCGAACATTTCTGAACTTTTAGAAAACTATTTAAGATTTTTTTTTACCTACTTCTAGATTGATGATTGGGGTCCCAATCATCGATCTAGAAATTAGGTGCAAAAAATTAAATTGTTAGTAGTTTTTCAAAAAGATTTCATAAATATTTCGGCTGCTGATTCATAACGTCCAAACTAAACGAGGTACAGCTCTACCAAAAGCTGTTTTAAATACTCGTTTAAACGTTCTATTACTCGATTATAGTGCGAATCCAATCATCGATCTAGAAGTTAGGTGAAAAAAAAAAATCTTAAGTATTTCTCTTTACGGTAATAAAATGTTCGACTGCTGAGTCATAACGTCCAAACTAAACGAGGTACAGCTCTACTAAAACCTGCTCTGCATAGCCTTTTAGATGCCTAATAAGACGTATATAGTGCAACTCCAATCATCGATCTAGATGTTAGGTGTAAAAAAATAATACTTTAATAGTTTTCCAAAAACATTTTAGAAATATTTTGGCTGCTGATTCATAACGTCCAAACTAAACGAGGTACAGCTCTACCGAAAGCTATTTAAAAATTCGTTTAAACGTTCTATTCCTCGTATATTGTTTGAACCCAATCATCGATCTAGAAGTTAGGTGAAAAATTTCAATTTTGAATATGTCTCTTTACGGTAAGAAATGTTCGACTGCTGAGTCATAACGTCCAAACTAAACGAGGGACAGCTCTACTAAAACCTGCTTTGCGTAGCCTTTTAGATGCCTAATAAGACGTATACAGTGCAAATCATTGGATTTGAACTATATACGTCTTGTTCGATCGATAATTGTATCGATCTTGAAGTTAGGTGTAAAAATGAGAACTTTAATAGTTTTCCAAAAACATTTAAGAAATATTTTGGCTGCTGCTAAAACGTCCAAACTAAATGAGGGACAGATCTACCAAAGCTATTTTGAAAACTAGTTTAGACGCTTTTTATTTCGAATACAGTGCGACCCCACAACTTTTTAGAAATATATTGGCTGCTGGTATAACTTCCAAACTAAACGAGGTACAGCTCTACTAAAAGCTGATTTGAATACCCTCTTACATGCTCTATTACTCGTATATAATGCGACCCCAATCATCGATCTAGAAGTTAGGTGAAAAAAAAAAATCTTAAATATTTCTCTTTAAGGTAAGAAATGTTCGACTGCTGTGTCATAACGTCCAAACTAAACGAGGTACACCTCTACTAAAAATTGCTTTGCATAGCCTTTTAGATGCCTAATGAGATTTATATAGTGCAACTCCAATCATCGATCTAGAAGTTAGGTAAAAAAAAATTAAAACTTTAATAGTTTTCCTCAAACGTTTTAGAAATATATTGGCTGCTGGTATAACTTCCAAACTAAACGAGGTACAGCTCTACTAAAAGCTGATTTGAATACCCTCTTATATGCTCTATAACTCGTATATAGTGCGACCCCAATCATCGATCTAGAAGTTAGGTGAAAAAAATTAAATCTTGAATATTTCTCTACAAGTTCAGAAATGTTCGACTGCTAAGTCATAACGGCCAAACTAAAAGAGGTACAGCTTTACTAAAAATTGCTTTGCATAGCTTTTCAGATGCCTAATGAGATTTATATAGTGCAACTCCAATCATCGATCTAGAAAATAGGTAAAAAAAATTAAAACTTTAACAGTTTTCCTCAAACGTTTTAGAAATATTTTGGCTGCTGGTATAACTTCCAAACTAAACGAGGTACGGCTCTACTAAAAGCTGCTTTGAATACCCCCTTACATGCTCTATTACTCGTATATAGTGCGACCCCAATCATTGATCTAGAAGTTAGGTGAAAAAAATTAAATCTTGAATATTTCTCTACAAGTTCAGAAATGTTCGACTGCTGAGTCATAACGGCCAAACTAAATAAAGTACAGCTTTACTAAAAATTGCTTTACATAGCCTTTTAGATGCCTAATGAGATTTATATAGTGCAACCTCAATCATCGATCTAGATGTTAGGTAAAAAAAATGAAAATTTTAATAGTTTTCCTCAAACGTTTTAGAAATATTTTGGCTGCTGGTATAACTTCCAAACTAAACGAGGTACAGCTCTACTAAAAATTGATTTGAATACCCTCTTATATGCTCTATAACTCGTATATATTGCGAATCCAATCATCGATCTAGAAGTTAGGTGAAAAAAATTAAATCTTAAATATTTCTCTTTAAGGTAAGAAATGTTCGACTGCTGTGTCATAACGTCCAAACTAAACGAGGTACAGCTCTACTAAAAATTGCTTCGCATAGCCTTTTAGATACCTAATGAGATTTATATAGTGCAACCCCAATCATCAATCTAGAAGTTAGGTGAAAAAAAATGAAAACTTTAATAGTTTTCCTCAAACGTTTTAGAAATATTTTGGCTGCTGGTATAACTTCCAAACTAAACGAGGTACAGCTCTACTAAAAGCTGCTTTGAATACCTTCTTACATGCTCTATTACTCGTATATAGTGCGACCCCAATCATCGATCTAGAAGTTAGGTGAAAAAAATTAAATCTTAAATATTTCTCTTTAAGGTAAGAAATGTTTGACTGCTGTGTCATAACGTCCAAACTAAACGAGGTACAGCTCTACTAAAAATTGCTTTGCATAGCCTTTTAGATGCCTAATGAGATTTATATAGTGCAACCCCAATCATCGATCTAGAAGGTTGGTGAAAAAAAAATTAAAACTTTAATAGTTTTCCTCAAACGTTGTAGAAATATTTGGGCTGCTGGTATAACTTCCAAACTAAACGAGGCACAGCTCTACTAAAAGCTGCTTTGAATACCCTCTTACATGCTCTATTACTCGTTTATAGTGCGACCCCAATCATCGATCTAGAAGTTAGGTGAAAAAAATTAAAAATTGAATATTTCTCTACAAGTTCAGAAATGTTCGACTGCTGAGTCATAACGGCCAAACTAAAAGAGGTACAGCTTTACTAAAAAATGCTTTGCATAGTCTTTTAGATGCCTAATGAGATATATATGGTGCAACCTCAATCATCGATCTAGAAGTTAGGTGAAAAAAAATAAAAAATTTAATAGTTTTCCTCAAACGTTTTAGAAATACTTTGGCTGCTGGTATAACTTCCAAACTAAACGAGGTACAGCTCTACTAAAAGCTGTTTTGAATACCCTCTTACATGCTCTATAACTCATATATAGTGGGATCCCAATCATCGATCTAGAAGTTAGGTGAAAAAAATTAAATCTTGAATATTTCTCTACAAGTTCAGAAATGTTCGACTGCTAAGTCATAACGGCCAAACTAAAAGAGGTACAGCTTTACTAAAAATTGCTTTGCATAGCCTTTCAGATGCCTAATGAGATTTATATAGTGCAACTTCAATCATCGATCTAGAAGGTTGGTGAAAAAAAATTAAAACTTTAATAGTTTTCCTCAAACGTTTTAGAAATATTTTGGCTGCTGGTATAACTTCCAAACTAAACGAGGTACGGCTCCACTAAAAGCTGCTTTGAATACCCCCTTACATGCTCTATTACTCGTATATAGTGCGACCCCAATCATCGATCTAGAAGTTAGGTGAAAAAAATTAAAAATTGAATATTTCTCTACAAGTTCAGAAATGTTCGACTGCTGAGTCATAACGGCCAAACTAAAAGAGGTACAGCTTTACTAAAAATTGCTTTACATAGCCTTTTAGAAGCCTAATGAGATTTATATAGTGCAACCTCAATCATCGATCTAGAGGTTAGGTGAAAAAAAATGACAACCTTAATAGTTTTCCTTAAACGTTTTAGAAATATTTTGGCTGCTGGTATAACTTCCAAACTAAACGAGGTACAGCTCTACTAAAAGCTGTTTTGAATACCCTCTTACATGCTCTATTACTCGTTTATAGTGCGACCCCAATCATCGATCTAGAAGTTAGGTGAAAAAAATTAAATCTTGAATATTTCTCTACAAGTTCAGAAATGTTCGACTGCTGAGTCATAACGGCCAAACTAAATAAAGTACAGCTTTACTAAAAATTGCTTTACATAGCCTTTTAGATGCCTAATGAGATTTATATAGTGCAACCTCAATCATCGATCTAGAAGTTAGGTAAAAAAAATGAAAACTTTAACAGTTTTCCTCAAACGTTTTAGAAATATTTTGGCTGCTGGTATAACTATAAAAATGTAATGTATAGCTATAAAAAAATAATACTTTAATAGTTTTCCAAAAACATTTTAGAAATATTTTGGCTGCTGATTCATAACGTCCAAACTAAACGAGGTACAGCTCTACCGAAAGCTATTTAAAAATTCGTTTAAACGTTCTATTCCTCGTATATTGTTTGAACCCAATCATCGATCTAGAAGTTAGGTGAAAAATTTCAATTTTGAATATGTCTCTTTACGGTAAGAAATGTTCGACTGCTGAGTCATAACGTCCAAACTAAACGAGGGACAGCTCTACTAAAACCTGCTTTGCGTAGCCTTTTAGATGCCTAATAAGACGTATACAGTGCAAATCATTGGATTTGAACTATATACGTCTTGTTCGATCGATAATTGTATCGATCTTGAAGTTAGGTGTAAAAATGAAAACTTTAATAGTTTTCCAAAAACATTTAAGAAATATTTTGGCTGCTGCTAAAACGTCCAAACTAAATGAGGGACAGATCTACCAAAGCTATTTTGAAAACTAGTTTAGACGCTTTTTATTTCGAATACAGTGCGACCCCACAACTTTTTAGAAATATATTGGCTGCTGGTATAACTTCCAAACTAAACGAGGTACAGCTCTACTAAAAGCTGATTTGAATACCCTCTTACATGCTCTATTACTCGTATATAATGCGACCCCAATCATCGATCTAGAAGTTAGGTGAAAAAAAAAAATCTTAAATATTTCTCTTTAAGGTAAGAAATGTTCGACTGCTGTGTCATAACGTCCAAACTAAACGAGGTACACCTCTACTAAAAATTGCTTTGCATAGCCTTTTAGATGCCTAATGAGATTTATATAGTGCAACTCCAATCATCGATCTAGAAGTTAGGTAAAAAAAATTAAAACTTTAATAGTTTTCCTCAAACGTTTTAGAAATATATTGGCTGCTGGTATAACTTCCAAACTAAACGAGGTACAGCTCTACTAAAAGCTGATTTGAATACCCTCTTATATGCTCTATAACTCGTATATAGTGCGACCCCAATCATCGATCTAGAAGTTAGGTGAAAAAAATTAAATCTTGAATATTTCTCTACAAGTTCAGAAATGTTCGACTGCTAAGTCATAACGGCCAAACTAAAAGAGGTACAGCTTTACTAAAAATTGCTTTGCATAGCTTTTCAGATGCCTAATGAGATTTATATAGTGCAACTCCAATCATCGATCTAGAAAATAGGTAAAAAAATTAAAACTTTAACAGTTTTCCTCAAACGTTTTAGAAATATTTTGGCTGCTGGTATAACTTCCAAACTAAACGAGGTACGGCTCTACTAAAAGCTGCTTTGAATACCCCCTTACATGCTCTATTACTCGTATATAGTGCGACCCCAATCATTGATCTAGAAGTTAGGTGAAAAAAATTAAATCTTGAATATTTCTCTACAAGTTCAGAAATGTTCGACTGCTGAGTCATAACGGCCAAACTAAATAAAGTACAGCTTTACTAAAAATTGCTTTACATAGCCTTTTAGATGCCTAATGAGATTTATATAGTGCAACCTCAATCATCGATCTAGATGTTAGGTAAAAAAAATGAAAATTTTAATAGTTTTCCTCAAACGTTTTAGAAATATTTTGGCTGCTGGTATAACTTCCAAACTAAACGAGGTACAGCTCTACTAAAAATTGATTTGAATACCCTCTTATATGCTCTATAACTCGTATATAGTGCGAACCCAATCATCGATCTAGAAGTTAGGTGAAAAAAATTAAATCTTAAATATTTCTCTTTAAGGTAAGAAATGTTCGACTGCTGTGTCATAACGTCCAAACTAAACGAGGTACAGCTCTACTAAAAATTGCTTCGCATAGCCTTTTAGATACCTAATGAGATTTATATAGTGCAACCCCAATCATCAATCTAGAAGTTAGGTGAAAAAAAATGAAAACTTTAATAGTTTTCCTCAAACGTTTTAGAAATATTTTGGCTGCTGGTATAACTTCCAAACTAAACGAGGTACAGCTCTACTAAAAGCTGCTTTGAATACCTTCTTACATGCTCTATTACTCGTATATAGTGCGACCCCAATCATCGATCTAGAAGTTAGGTGAAAAAAATTAAATCTTAAATATTTCTCTTTAAGGTAAGAAATGTTTGACTGCTGTGTCATAACGTCCAAACTAAACGAGGTACAGCTCTACTAAAAATTGCTTTGCATAGCCTTTTAGATGCCTAATGAGATTTATATAGTGCAACCCCAATCATCGATCTAGAAGTTAGGTGAAAAAAAATGAAAACTTTAATAGTTTTCGTCAAACGTTTTAGAAATATATTGGCTACTGGTATAACTTTCAAACTAAACGAGGTACAGCTCTACTAAAAGCTGCTTTGAATACCCTCTACAGCTTTACTAAAAATTGCTTTGCATAGCCTTTCAGATGCCTAATGAGATTTATATAGTGCAACTTCAATCATCGATCTAGAAGGTTGGTGAAAAAAAAATTAAAACTTTAATAGTTTTCCTCAAACGTTTTAGAAATATTTTGGCTGCTGGTATAACTTCCAAACTAAACGAGGTACGGCTCCACTAAAAGCTGCTTTGAATACCCCCTTACATGCTCTATTACTCGTATATAGTGCGACCCCAATCATCGATCTAGAAGTTAGGTGAAAAAAAATTAAAAATTGAATATTTCTCTACAAGTTCAGAAATGTTCGACTGCTGAGTCATAACGGCCAAACTAAAAGAGGTACAGCTTTACTAAAAATTGCTTTACATAGCCTTTTAGAAGCCTAATGAGATTTATATAGTGCAACCTCAATCATCGATCTAGAGGTTAGGTGAAAAAAAATGAAAACCTTAATAGTTTTCCTTAAACGTTTTAGAAATATTTTGGCTGCTGGTATAACTTCCAAACTAAACGAGGTACAGCTCTACTAAAAGCTGTTTTGAATACCCTCTTACATGCTCTATTACTCGTTTATAGTGCGACCCCAATCATCGATCTAGAAGTTAGGTGAAAAAAATTAAATCTTGAATATTTCTCTACAAGTTCAGAAATGTTCGACTGCTGAGTCATAACGGCCAAACTAAATAAAGTACAGCTTTACTAAAAATTGCTTTACATAGCCTTTTAGATGCCTAATGAGATTTATATAGTGCAACCTCAATCATCGATCTAGAAGTTAGGTAAAAAAAATGAAAACTTTAACAGTTTTCCTCAAACGTTTTAGAAATATTTTGGCTGCTGGTATAACTTCCAAACTAAACGAGGTACGGCTCTACTAAAAGCTGCTTTGAATACCCCCTTACATGCTCTATTACTCGTATATAGTGCGAACCCAATCATCGATCTAGAAGTTAGGTGAAAAAATTAAATCTTAAATATTTCTCTTTAAGGTAAGAAATGTTCGACTGCTGTGTCATAACGTCCAAACTAAACGAGGTACAGCTCTACTAAAAATTGCTTCGCATAGCCTTTTAGATACTTAATGAGATTTATATAGTGCAACCCCAATCATCAATCTAGAAGTTAGGTGAAAAAAAATGAAAACTTTAATAGTTTTCCTCAAACGTTTTAGAAATATTTTGGCTGCTGGTATAACTTCCAAACTAAACGAGGTACAGCTCTACTAAAAGCTGCTTTGAATACCTTCTTACATGCTCTATTACTCGTATATAGTGCGACCCCAATCATCGATCTAGAAGTTAGGTGAAAAAAATTAAATCTTAAATATTTCTCTTTAAAGTAAGAAATGTTTGACTGCTGTGTCATAACGTCCAAACTAAACGAGGTACAGCTCTACTAAAAATTGCTTTGCATAGCCTTTTAGATGCCTAATGAGATTTATATAGTGCTACCCCAATCATCGATCTAGAAGTTATGTGAAAAAAAATGAAAACTTTAATAGTTTTCGTCAAACGTTTTAGAAATATATTGGCTACTGGTATAACTTTCAAACTAAACGAGGTACAGCTCTACTAAAAGCTGCTTTGAATACCCTCTTACATGCTCTATAACTCGTATATAGTGCGATCCCAATCATCGATCTAGAAGTTAGGTGAAAAAAATTAAATCTTGAATATTTCTCTACAAGTTCAGAAATGTTCGACTGCTAAGTCATAACGGCCAAACTAAAAGAGGTACAGCTTTACTAAAAATTGCTTTGCATAGCCTTTCAGATGCCTAATGAGATTTATATAGTGCAACTTCAATCATCGATCTAGAAGGTTGGTGAAAAAAAAATTAAAACTTTAATAGTTTTCCTCAAACGTTGTAGAAATATTTGGGCTGCTGGTATAACTTCCAAACTAAACGAGGCACAGCTCTACTAAAAGCTGCTTTGAATACCCTCTTACATGCTCTATTACTCGTTTATAGTGCGACCCCAATCATCGATCTAGAAGTTAGGTGAAAAAAATTAAAAATTGAATATTTCTCTACAAGTTCAGAAATGTTCGACTGCTGAGTCATAACGGCCAAACTAAAAGAGGTACAGCTTTACTAAAAAATGCTTTGCATAGTCTTTTAGATGCCTAATGAGATATATATGGTGCAACCTCAATCATCGATCTAGAAGTAAGGTGAAAAAAAATAAAAAATTTAATAGTTTTCCTCAAACGTTTTAGAAATACTTTGGCTGCTGGTATAACTTCCAAACTAAACGAGGTACAGCTCTACTAAAAGCTGCTTTGAATACCTTCTTACATGCTCTATTACTCGTATATAGTGCGATCCCAATCATCGATCTAGAAGTTAGGTGAAAAAAATTAAATCTTAAATATTTCTCGTTAAGTTAAGAAATGTTCGACTGCTGTGTCATAACGTCCAAACTAAACGAGGTACAGCTCTACTAAAAATTGCTTTGCATAGCCATTTAGATGCCTAATGAGATTTATATAGTGCGACCCCAATCATCGATCTAGAAGTAAGGTGAAAAAAAAGAAAACTTTAATAGTTTTCGTCAAACGTTTTAGAAATATATTGGCTACTGGTATAACTTCCAAACTAAACGAGGTACAGCTCTACTAAAAGCTGATTTGAATACCCTCTTATATGCTCTATAACTCGTATATAGTGCGATCCCAATCATCGATCTAGAAGTTAGGTGAAAAAAACTAAATCTTAAATATTTCTCTTTAAGGTAAGAAATGATCGACTGCTGTGTCATAACGTCCAAACTAAATGAGGTACAGCTCTACTAAAAATAGCTTTGCATAGCCTTTTAGATGCCTAATGAGATATATATGGTGCAACCTCAATCATCGATCTAAAAGTTAGGTGAAAAAAATGAAAACTTTAATAGTTTTCCTCAAACGTTTTAGAAATATTTTGGCTGCTGGTATAACTTCCAAACTAAACGAGGTACGGCTCTACTAAAAGCTGCTTTGAATACCCCCTTACATGCTCTATTATTCGTATATAGTGCGACCCCAATCATTGATCTAGAAGTTAGGTGAAAAAAATTAAATCTTGAATATTTCTCTACAAGTTCAGAAATGTTCGACTGCTGAGTCATAACGGCCAAACTAAAAGAGGTACAGCTTTACTAAAAATTGCTTTACATAGCCTTTTAGAAGCCTAATGAGATTTATATAGTGCAACCTCAATCATCGATCTAGAGGTTAGGTGAAAAAAAATGACAACCTTAATAGTTTTCCTTAAACGTTTTAGAAAAATTTTGGCTGCTGGTATAACTTCCAAACTAAACGAGGTACAGCTCTACTAAAAGCTGTTTTTAATACCCTCTTACATGCTCTATTACTCGTTTATAGTGCGACCCCAATCATCGATCTAGAAGATAGGTGAAAAAAATTAAATCTTAAATATTTTTCTTTAAGGTAAGAAATGTTCGACTGCTGTGTCATAACGTCCAAACTAAACGAGGTACAGCTCTACTAAAAATTGCTTCGCATAGCCTTTTAGATGCCTAATGAGATTTATATAGTGCAACCCCAATCATCAATCTAGAAGTTAGGTGAAAAAAAAATGAAAACTTTAATAGTTTTCCTCAAAAGTTTTAGAAATATTTAGGCTGCTGGTATAACTTCCAAACTAAACGAGGTACAGCTCTACTAAAAGCTGCTTTGAATACCTTCTTACATGCTCTTTTACTCGTATATAGTGCGACCCCAATCATCGATCTAGAAGTTAGGTGAAAAAAATTAAATCTTAAATATTTCTCTTTAAGGTAAGAAATGTTCGACTGCTGTGTCATAACGTCCAAACTAAACGAGGTACAGCTCTACTAAAAATTGCTTTGCATAGCCTTTTAGATGGCTAATGAGATTAATATAGTGCCACCCCAATCATCGATCAAGAAGTTAGGTGAAAAAAAATGAAAACTTTAATAGTTTTCGTCAAACGTTTTAGAAATATATTGGCTACTGGTATAAATTCCAAACTAAACGAGGTACAGCTCTACTAAAAGCTGCTTTGAATACCCTCTTACATGCTCTATAACTCGTATATAGTGCGATCCCAATCATCAATCTAGAAGTTAGGTGAAAAAAATTAAATCTTGAATATTTCTCTACAAGTTCAGAAATGTTCGACTGCTGAGTCATAACGGCCAAACTAAATAAAGTACAGCTTTACTAAAAATTGCTTTGCATAGCCTTTTAGATGCCTAATGATATTTAAATAATGCAACCTCAATTATCGATCTAGAAGGTTTGTGAAAAAAAATGAAAACTTTAATAGTTTTCGTCAAACGTTTTAGAAATATATTGGCTGCTGGTATAACTTCCAAACTAAACGAGGTACAGCTCTACTAAAAGCTGATTTGAATACCCTCTTATATGCTCTATAACTTTTATATAGTGCGATCCCAATCATCGATCTAGAAGTTAGGTGAAAAAAATTAAATCTTAAATATTTCTCGTTAAGTTAAGAAATGTTCGACTGCTGTGTCATAACGTCGAAACTAAACGAGGTACAGCTCTACTAAAAATTGCTTTGCATAGCCTTTTAGATGCCTAATGAGATTTATATAGTGCAACCCCAATCATCGATCTAGAAGTAAGGTGAAAAAAAATGAAAACTTTTATAGTTTTCGTCAAACGTTTTAGAAATATATTGGCTGCTGGTATAACTTCCAAACTAAACGAGGTACAGCTCTACTAAAAGCTGATTTGAATACCCTCTTATATGCTCTATAACTCGTATATAGTGCGATCCCAATCATCGATCTAGAAGTTAGGTGAAAAAAATTAAATCTTGAATATTTCTCTACAAGTTCAGAAATGTTCGACTGCTAGATGCCTAATGAGATTTATATAGTGCAACCCCAATCATCGATCTAGAAGTAAGGTGAAAAAAAATGAAAACTTTTATAGTTTTCGTCAAACGTTTTAGAAATATATTGGCTGCTGGTATAACTTCCAAACTAAACGAGGTACAGCTCTACTAAAAGCTGATTTGAATACCCTCTTATATGCTCTATAACTCGTATATAGTTCGATCCCAATCATCGATCTAGAAGTTAGGTGAAAAAAATTAAATCTTGAATATTTCTCTACAAGTTCAGAAATGTTCGACTGCTAAGTCATAACGGCCAAACTAAAAGAGGTACAGCTTTACTAAAAATTGCTTTGCATAGCCTTTCAGATGCCTAATGAGATTTATATAGTGCAACTTCAATCATCGATCTAGAAGGTTGGTGAAAAAAAAATGAAAACTTTAATAGTTTTCCTCAAACGTTGTAGAAATATTTGGGCTGCTGGTATAACTTCCAAACTAAACGAGACACAGCTCTACTAAAAGCTGCTTTGAATACCCTCTTACATGCTCTATTACTCGTTTTTAGTGCGACCCCAATCATCGATCTAGAAGTTAGGTGAAAAATTTAAAAATTGAATATTTCTCTACAAGTTCAGAAATGTTCGACTGCTGAGTCATAACGGCCAAACTAAAAGAGGTACAGCTTTACTAAAAATTGCTTTGCATAGTCTTTTAGATGCCTAATGAGATATATATGGTGCAACCTCAATCATCGATCTAGAAGTTAGGTGAAAAAAAAAAAAAATTAATAGTTTTCCTCAAACGTTTTAGAAATATTTTGGCTGCTGGTATAACTTCCAAACTAAACGAGGTACAGCTCTACTAAAAGCTGCTTTGAATACCTTCTTACATGCTCTATTACTCGTATATAGTGCGACCCCAATCATCGATCTAGAAGTTAGGTGAAAAAAATTAAATCTTAAATATTTCTCTTTAAGGTAAGAAATGTTCGACTGCTGTGTCATAACGTCCAAACTAAACGAGGTACGGCTCTACTAAAAATTGCTTTGCATAGCCTTTTACATGCCAAATGAGATTAATATAGTGCAACCCCAATCATCGATCTAGAAGTTAGGTGAAACAAAATGAAAACTTTAATAGTTTTCGTCAAATTTTTAGAAATATATTGGCTACTGGTATAACTTCCAAACTAAACGAGGTACAGCTCTACTAAAAGCTGATTTGAATACCCTCTTATATGCTCTATAACTCGCATATAGTGCGATCCCAATCATCGATCTAGAAGTTAGGTGAAAAAAATTAAATCTTAAATATTTCTCGTTAAGTTAAGAAATGTTCGACTGCTGTGTCATAACGTCCAAACTAAACGAGGTACAGCTCTACTAAAAATTGCTTTGCATAGCCGTTTAGATGCCTAATGAGATTTATATAGTGCAACTCCAATCATCGATCTAGAAGTTAGGTGAAAAAAAATGAAAACTTTAACAGTTTTCGTCAAACGTTTTAGAAATATATTGGCTACTGGTATAACTTCCAAACTAAACGAGGTACAGCTCTACTAAAAGCTGCTTTGAATACCCTCTTACATGCTCTATAACTCGTATATAGTGCGATCCCAATCATCGATCTAGAAGTTAGGTGAAAAAAATTAAATCTTGAATATTGCTCTACAAGTTCAGAAATGTTCGACTGCTGAGTCATAACGGCCAAACTAAATAAAGTACAGCTTTACTAAAAATTGCTTTGCATAGCCTTTTAGATGCCTAATGATATTAAAATAATGCAACCTCAATTATCGATCTAGAAGGTTTGTGAAAAAAAATGAAAACTTTAATAGTTTTCGTCAAACGTTTTAGAAATATATTGGCTGCTGGTATAACTTCCAAACTAAACGAGGTACAGCTCTACTAAAAGCTGATTTGAATACCCTCTTATATGCTCTATAACTTTTATATAGTGCGATCCCAATCATCGATCTAGAAGTTAGGTGAAAAAAATTAAATCTTAAATATTTCTCGTTAAGTTAAGAAATGTTCGACTGCTGTGTCATAACGTCGAAACTAAACGAGGTACAGCTCTACTAAAAATTGCTTTGCATAGCCTTTTAGATGCCTAATGAGATTTATATAGTGCAACCCCAATCATCGATCTAGAAGTAAGGTGAAAAAAAATGAAAACTTTTATAGTTTTCGTCAAACGTTTTAGAAATATATTGGCTGCTGGTATAACTTCCAAACTAAACGAGGTACAGCTCTACTAAAAGCTGATTTGAATACCCTCTTATATGCTCTATAACTCGTATATAGTGCGATCCCAATCATCGATCTAGAAGTTAGGTGAAAAAAATTAAATCTTGAATATTTCTCTACAAGTTCAGAAATGTTCGACTGCTAGATGCCTAATGAGATTTATATAGTGCAACCCCAATCATCGATCTAGAAGTAAGGTGAAAAAAAATGAAAACTTTTATAGTTTTCGTCAAACGTTTTAGAAATATATTGGCTGCTGGTATAACTTCCAAACTAAACGAGGTACAGCTCTACTAAAAGCTGCTTTGAATACCCTCTTACATGCTCTATAACTCGTATATAGTGCGATCCCAATCATCGATCTAGAAGTTAGGTGAAAAAAATTAAATCTTGAATATTGCTCTACAAGTTCAGAAATGTTCGACTGCTGAGTCATAACGGCCAAACTAAATAAAGTACAGCTTTACTAAAAATTGCTTTGCATAGCCTTTTAGATGCCTAATGATATTTAAATAATGCAACCTCAATTATCGATCTAGAAGGTTTGTGAAAAAAAATGAAAACTTTAATAGTTTTCGTCAAACGTTTTAGAAATATATTGGCTGCTGGTATAACTTCCAAACTAAACGAGGTACAGCTCTACTAAAAGCTGATTTGAATACCCTCTTATATGCTCTATAACTTTTATATAGTGCGATCCCAATCATCGATCTAGAAGTTAGGTGAAAAAAATTAAATCTTAAATATTTCTCGTTAAGTTAAGAAATGTTCGACTGCTGTGTCATAACGTCGAAACTAAACGAGGTACAGCTCTACTAAAAATTGCTTTGCATAGCCTTTTAGATGCCTAATGAGATTTATATAGTGCAACCCCAATCATCGATCTAGAAGTAAGGTGAAAAAAAATGAAAACTTTTATAGTTTTCGTCAAACGTTTTAGAAATATATTGGCTGCTGGTATAACTTCCAAACTAAACGAGGTACAGCTCTACTAAAAGCTGATTTGAATACCCTCTTATATGCTCTATAACTCGTATATAGTGCGATCCCAATCATCGATCTAGAAGTTAGGTGAAAAAAATTAAATCTTGAATATTTCTCTACAAGTTCAGAAATGTTCGACTGCTAGATGCCTAATGAGATTTATATAGTGCAACCCCAATCATCGATCTAGAAGTAAGGTGAAAAAAAATGAAAACTTTTATAGTTTTCGTCAAACGTTTTAGAAATATATTGGCTGCTGGTATAACTTCCAAACTAAACGAGGTACAGCTCTACTAAAAGCTGATTTGAATACCCTCTTATATGCTCTATAACTCGTATATAGTTCGATCCCAATCATCGATCTAGAAGTTAGGTGAAAAAAATTAAATCTTGAATATTTCTCTACAAGTTCAGAAATGTTCGACTGCTAAGTCATAACGGCCAAACTAAAAGAGGTACAGCTTTACTAAAAATTGCTTTGCATAGCCTTTCAGATGCCTAATGAGATTTATATAGTGCAACTTCATTCATCGATCTAGAAGGTTGGTGAAAAAAAAATGAAAACTTTAATAGTTTTCCTCAAACGTTGTAGAAATATTTGGGCTGCTGGTATAACTTCCAAACTAAACGAGACACAGCTCTACTAAAAGCTGCTTTGAATACCCTCTTACATGCTCTATTACTCGTTTTTAGTGCGACCCCAATCATCGATCTAGAAGTTAGGTGAAAAAATTTAAAAATTGAATATTTCTCTACAAGTTCAGAAATGTTCGACTGCTGAGTCATAACGGCCAAACTAAAAGAGGTACAGCATTACTAAAAATTGCTTTGCATAGTCTTTTAGATGCCGAATGAGATATATATGGTGCAACCTCAATCATCGATCTAGAAGTTAGGTGAAAAAAAAAAAAAATTAATAGTTTTCCTCAAACGTTTTAGAAATATTTTGGCTGCTGGTATAACTTCCAAACTAAACGAGGTACAGCTCTACTAAAAGCTGCTTTGAATACCTTCTTACATGCTCTATTACTCGTATATAGTGCGACCCCAATCATCGATCTAGAAGTTAGGTGAAAAAAATTAAATCTTAAATATTTCTCTTTAAGGTAAGAAATGTTCGACTGCTGTGTCATAACGTCCAAACTAAACGAGGTACGGCTCTACTAAAAATTGCTTTGCATAGCCTTTTACATGCCAAATGAGATTAATATAGTGCAACCCCAATCATCGATCTAGAAGTTAGGTGAAACAAAATGAAAACTTTAATAGTTTTCGTCAAATTTTTAGAAATATATTGGCTACTGGTATAACTTCCAAACTAAACGAGGTACAGCTCTACTAAAAGCTGATTTGAATACCCTCTTATATGCTCTATAACTCGCATATAGTGCGATCCCAATCATCGATCTAGAAGTTAGGTGAAAAAAATTAAATCTTAAATATTTCTCGTTAAGTTAAGAAATGTTCGACTGCTGTGTCATAACGTCCAAACTAAACGAGGTACAGCTCTACTAAAACATGCTTTGCATAGCCTTTTAGATGCCTAATGGGATTTATATGGTATAACCCCAATCATCGATCTAGAAGTAAGGTGAAAAAAAATGAAAACTTTAATAGTTTTCGTCAAACGTTTTAGAAATATATTGGCTGCTGGTATAACTTCCAAACTAAACGAGGTACAGCTCTACTAAAAGCTGCTTTGAATACCTTCTTACATGCTCTTTTACTCGTATATAGTGCGATCCCAATCATCGATCTAGAAGTTGGGTGAAAAAAATTAAATCTTGAATATTTCTCTACAAGTTCAGAAATGTTCGACTGCTAAGTCATAACGGCCAAACTAAAAGAGGTACAGCTTTACTAAAAATTGCTTTGCATAGCCTTTCAGATGCCTAATGAGATTTATATAGTGCAACTTCAATCATCGATCTAGAAGGTTGGTGAAAAAAAAATGAAAACTTTAATAGTTTTCCTCAAACGTTGTAGAAATATTTGGGCTGCTGGTATAACTTCCAAACTAAACGAGGCACAGCTCTACTAAAAGCTGCTTTGAATACCCTCTTACATGCTCTATTACTCGTTTATAGTGCGACCCCAATCATCGATCTAGAAGTTAGGTGAAAAAAATTAAATCTTGAATATTTCTCTACATGTTCAGAAATGTTCGACTGCTGAGTCATAACGGCCAAACTAAAAGAGGTACAGCTTTACTATAACTTCCAAACTAAACGAGGTACAGCTCTACTAAAAGCTGCTTTGAATACCTTCTTACATGCTCTATTACTCGTATATAGTGCGACCCCAATCATCGATCTAGAAGTTAGGTGAAAAAAATTAAATCTTAAATATTTCTCTTTAAGGTAAGAAATGTTCGACTGCTGTGTCATAACGTCCAAACTAAACGAGGTACAGTTCTACTAAAATCTCATTAGACATCTAAAAGGAGATGCAAAGCAGGTGTTAGTGGAGCTGTAACTCGTTTAGTTTGGACGTTATGACTAAGCAGTCTAACATTTCTGAACTTGTAGAGAACTATTTAAGATTTTTTTTTTCACCTACTTCTAGATTGATGATTGGGGTCGCACTGTATTCGAGTTAAAGAGCGTCTAAACGAGTATTCAAAACAGCTTTGGTAGATCTGTCCCTCTTTTAGTTTGGACGTTATAGCAGCAGCCAAAATATTTCTAAAATGTTTTTGGAAAACTATTAAAGTTTTCATTTTTACACCTAACTTCTAGAGCGATGATTGGAGTTGCACTATATAAATGTCATTAGGCATATAAAAGGCTATGCAAAGCAATTTTTAGTAGAGCTGTACCTCGTTTAGTTTGGACGTTATGACACAGCAGTCGAACATTTCTTACCTTAAAGAGAAATATTTAAGATTTAATTTTTTTCACCTATCTTCTAGATCGATGATTGGGGTCGCACTATAAACGAGTAATAGAGCATGTAAGAGGGTATTCAAAACAGCTTTTAGTAGAACTGTACCTCGTTTAGTTTGGAAGTTATACCAGCAGCCAAACTATTTCTGAAATGTTTTTGGAAAACTTAAAGAACTTATTTTTTTTACCTCACTTGTAGATCGATGATTGGGGTTGCACTATAAAAATCTCATTATGCATCTAAAAGGAGATGCAAAGCATGTGTTAGTAGAGCTGTACCTCTTGTAGGTTGGCCGTTATGACTCAGCAGTCGAACATTTCTGAACTTGTAGAGAACTATATAAGATTTTTTTTTTCACCTACTTCTAGATTGATGATTGGGGTCGCACTGTATTCGAAATAAAGAGCGTCTAAACGAGTATTGAAAACAGCTATTGGTAGAGCTGTCCCTCGTATAAGGGGTCTAACCATAATATTAAAACAACGGTAGGTGTGATCAAAATACATTTATATGGCACAATGAATATAACCTCTTCTAATCTAACTAACCACACGACAGTAGTGCGCTTAGACAAGCAATTATATTCTGAACTTGTAGAGAAATATTAAAGATTTAATTTTTTTCATCTTACTTCTAGATCGATGATTGGGGTTGCACTATATACGAGTATAAGAGCATATAAGGGGGTATTCAAAGCAGCTTTTAGTAGAGTTGTACCTCGTTTAGTTTGGAAGTTATACCAGCAGCCAAAATATTTCTAAAACGTTTGAGGAAAACTATTAAGGTTTTCATTTTTTTTCACCTAACCTCTAGATCGATGATTGAGGTTGCACTATATAAATCTCATTAGACATCTAAAAGGCTATGTAAAGCAATTTTTAGTAAAGCTGTACCTCTTTTAGTTTGGCAGTTATGACTCAGCAGTCGAACATTTCTGAACTTGTAGAGAAATATTCAAGATTTAATTTTTTTCACCTAACTTCTAGATCGATGATTGGGGTCGCACTATATACGACTTATAGAGCATATAAGAGGGTATTCAAATCGACTTTTAGTAGAGCTGTACCACGTTTAGTTTGGAAGTTATACCAGCAGCCAAAATATTTCTAAAACGTTTGAGAAAAACTATTAAAGTTTTCATTTTTTTTTTCACCTAACTTCTAGATCGATGATTGGGGTTGCACTATATAAATCTTATTAGGCATCTAAAAGACTATACAAAGCATTTTTTAGTAAAGCTGTACCTCTTTTAGTTTGGCCGTTATGACTCAGCAATCGAACATTTCTGAACTTGTAGAGATATATTCAAGATTTAATTTTTTTCACCTAACTTCTAGATCGATGATTGGGGTCGCACTATATACGAGTTATAGAACATATAAGAGGGTATTTAAATCAGATTTTTGTTGAGCTGTACCTCGTTTAGTTTGGAAGTTATACCAGCAGCCAATATATTTCTAAAACGTTTGACGAAAACTATTAAAGTTTTCATTTTTTTTCACCTAACTTCTAGATCGATGATTGGGGTTGCACTATATAAGTCTTATTAGGCATCTAAACGGCTATGCAAAGCAATTTTTAGTAGAGCTATACCTCTTTTAGTTTGGACGTTATGACACAGCAGTCGAACATTTCTTAACTTAACGAGAAATATTTAAGATTTAATTTTTTTCACCTAACTTCTAGATCGATGATTGGGATCGCACTATATAAAAGTTATAGAGCATATAAGAGGGTATTCAAATCAGCTTTTAGTAGAGCTGTACCTCGTTTAGTTTGGAAGTTATACCAGCAGCCAATATATTTCTAAAACGTTTGACGAAAACTATTAAAGTTTTCATTTTTTTTCACAAACCTTCTAGATCGATAATTGAGGTTGCATTATTTAAATATCATTAGGCATCTAAAAGGCTATGCAAAGCAATTTTTAGTAAAGCTGTACTTTATTTAGTTTGGCCGTTATGACTCAGCAGTCGAACATTTCTGAACTTGTAGAGAAATATTCAAGATTTAATTTTTTTCACCTAACTTCTACATTGATGATTGGGATCGCACTATATACGAGTTATAGAGCATGTAAGAGGGTATTCAAACAGCTTTTAGTAGAGCTGTACCTCGTTTAGTTTGGAATTTATACCAGTAGCCAATATATTTCTAAAACGTTTGACGAAAACTATTAAAGTTTTCATTTTTTTTCACCTAACTTCTTGATCGATGATTGGGGTTGCACTATATTAATCTCATTAGCCATCTAAAAGGCTATGCAAAGCAATTTTTAGTAGAGCTGTACCTCGTTTAGTTTGGACGTTATGACACAGCAGTCGAACATTTCTTACCTTAAAGAGAAATATTTAAGATTTAATTTTTTTCACCTAACTTCTAGATCGATGATTGGGGTCGCACTATATACGAGTAAAAGAGCATGTAAGAAGGTATTCAAAGCAGCTTTTAGTAGAGCTGTACCTCGTTTAGTTTGGAAGTTATACCAGCAGCCTAAATATTTCTAAAACTTTTGAGGAAAACTATTAAAGTTTTCATTTTTTTTTCACCTAACTTCTAGATTGATGATTGGGGTTGCACTATATAAATCTCATTAGGCATCTAAAAGGCTATGCGAAGCAATTTTTAGTAGAGCTGTACCTCGTTTAGTTTGGACGTTATGACACAGCAGTCGAACATTTCTTACCTTAAAGAAAAATATTTAAGATTTAATTTTTTTCACCTATCTTCTAGATCGATGATTGGGGTCGCACTATAAACGAGTAATAGAGCATGTAAGAGGGTATTAAAAACAGCTTTTAGTAGAGCTGTACCTCGTTTAGTTTGGAAGTTATACCAGCAGCCAAAATTTTTCTAAAACGTTTAAGGAAAACTATTAAGGTTGTCATTTTTTTTCACCTAACCTCTAGATCGATGATTGAGGTTGCACTATATAAATCTCATTAGGCTTCTAAAAGGCTATGTAAAGCAATTTTTAGTAAAGCTGTACCTCTTTTAGTTTGGCCGTTATGACTCAGCAGTCGAACATTTCTGAACTTGTAGAGAAATATTCAAGATTTAATTTTTTTCACCTAACTTCTAGATCAATGATTGGGGTCGCACTATATACGAATAATAGAGCATGTAAGGGGGTATTCAAAGCAGCTTTTAGTAGAGCCGTACCTCGTTTAGTTTGGAAGTTATACCAGCAGCCAAAATATTTCTAAAACGTTTGAGGAAAACTATTAAAGTTTTCATTTTTTTCACCTAACTTTTAGATCGATGATTGGGGTTGCACTATATAAATCTCATTAGGCATCTAAAAGGCTATGCAAAGCTATTTTTAGTAGAGCTGTACCTCATTTAGTTTGGACGTTATGACACAGCAGTCGATCATTTCTTACCTTAAAGAGAAATATTTAAGATTTACTTTTTTTCACCTAACTTCTAGATCGATGATTGGGATCGCACTATATACGAGTTATAGAGCATATAAGAGGGTATTCAAATCAGCTTTTAGTAGAGCTGTACCTCGTTTAGTTTGGAAGTTATACCAGTAGCCAATATATTTCTAAAACGTTTGACGAAAACTATTAAAGTTTTCTTTTTTTTCACCTTACTTCTAGATCGATGATTGGGGTCGCACTATATAAATCTCATTAGGCATCTAAATGGCTATGCAAAGCAATTTTTAGTAGAGCTGTACCTCGTTTAGTTTGGACGTTATGACACAGCAGTCGAACATTTCTTAACTTAACGAGAAATATTTAAGATTTAATTTTTTTCACCTAACTTCTAGATCGATGATTGGGATCGCACTATATACGAGTAATAGAGCATGTAAGAAGGTATTCAAAGCAGCTTTTAGTAGAGCTGTACCTCGTTTAGTTTGGAAGTTATACCAGCAGCCAAAGTATTTCTAAAACGTTTGAGGAAAACTATTAAATTTTTTATTTTTTTTCACCTTACTTCTAGATCGATGATTGAGGTTGCACCATATATATCTCATTAGGCATCTAAAAGACTATGCAAAGCATTTTTTAGTAAAGCTGTACCTCTTTTAGTTTGGCCGTTATGACTCAGCAGTCGAACATTTCTGAACTTGTAGAGAAATATTCAATTTTTAATTTTTTTCACCTAACTTCTAGATCGATGATTGGGGTCGCACTATAAACGAGTAATAGAGCATGTAAGAGGGTATTCAAAGCAGCTTTTAGTAGAGCTGTGCCTCGTTTAGTTTGGAAGTTATACCAGCAGCCCAAATATTTCTACAACGTTTGAGGAAAACTATTAAAGTTTTAATTTTTTTTTCACCAACCTTCTAGATCGATGATTGAAGTTGCACTATATAAATCTCATTAGGCATCTGAAAGGCTATGCAAAGCAATTTTTAGTAAAGCTGTACCTCTTTTAGTTTGGCCGTTATGACTTAGCAGTCGAACATTTCTGAACTTGTAGAGAAATATTCAAGATTTAATTTTTTTCACCTAACTTCTAGATCGATGATTGGGATCGCACTATATACGAGTTATAGAGCATGTAAGAGGGTATTCAAAGCAGCTTTTAGTAGAGCTGTACCTCGTTTAGTTTGAAAGTTATACCAGTAGCCAATATATTTCTAAAACGTTTGACGAAAACTATTAAAGTTTTCATTTTTTTTCACCTAACTTCTAGATCGATGATTGGGGTAGCACTATATAAATCTCATTAGGCATCTAAAAGGCTATGCAAAGCAATTTTTAGTAGAGCTGTACCTCGTTTAGTTTGGACGTTATGACACAGCAGTCAAACATTTCTTACCTTAAAGAGAAATATTTAAGATTTAATTTTTTTCACCTAACTTCTAGATCGATGATTGGGGTCGCACTATATACGAGTAATAGAGCATGTAAGAAGGTATTCAAAGCAGCTTTTAGTAGAGCTGTACCTCGTTTAGTTTGGAAGTTATACCAGCAGCCAAAATATTTCTAAAACGTTTGAGGAAAACTATTAAAGTTTTCATTTTTTTTCACCTAACTTCTAGATTGATGATTGGGGTTGCACTATATAAATCTCATTAAGTATCTAAAAGGCTATGCGAAGCAATTTTTAGTAGAGCTGTACCTCGTTTAGTTTGGACGTTATGACACAGCAGTCGAACATTTCTTACCTTAAAGAGAAATATTTAAGATTTAATTTTTTTCACCTAACTTCTAGATCGATGATTGGGTTCGCACTATATACGAGTTATAGAGCATATAAGAGGGTATTCAAATCAGCTTTTAGTAGAGCTGTACCTCGTTTAGTTTGGAAGTTATACCAGCAGCCAAAATATTTCTAAAACGTTTGAGGAAAACTATTAAAATTTTCATTTTTTTTACCTAACATCTAGATCGATGATTGAGGTTGCACTATATAAATCTCATTAGGCATCTAAAAGGCTATGTAAAGCAATTTTTAGTAAAGCTGTACTTTATTTAGTTTGGCCGTTATGACTCAGCAGTCGAACATTTCTGAACTTGTAGAGAAATATTCAAGATTTAATTTTTTTCACCTAACTTCTAGATCAATGATTGGGGTCGCACTATATACGAGTAATAGAGCATGTAAGGGGGTATTCAAAGCAGCTTTTAGTAGAGCCGTACCTCGTTTAGTTTGGAAGTTATACCAGCAGCCAAAATATTTCTAAAACGTTTGAGGAAAACTGTTAAAGTTTTCATTTTTTTTACCTAACTTCTAGATCGATGATTGAGGTTGCACTATATAAATCTCATTAGGCATCTAAAAGGCTATGTAAAGCAATTTTTAGTAAAGCTGTACTTTATTTAGTTTGGCCGTTATGACTCAGCAGTCGAACATTTCTGAACTTGTAGAGAAATATTCAAGATTTAATTTTTTTCACCTAACTTCTAGATCGATGATTGGGGTCGCACTATAAACGAGTAATAGAGCATGTAAGAGGGTATTCAAAACAGCTTTTAGTAGAGCTGTACCTCGTTTAGTTTGGAAGTTATACCAGCAGCCAAAATATTTCTAAAACGTTTAAGGAAAACTATTAAGGTTGTCATTTTTTTTCACCTAACCTCTAGATCGATGATTGAGGTTGCATTATATAAATCTCATTAGGCTTCTAAAAGGCTATGTAAAGCAATTTTTAGTAAAGCTGTACCTCTTTTAGTTTGGCCGTTATGACTCAGCAGTCGAACATTTCTGAACTTGTAGAGAAATATTCAATTTTTAATTTTTTTCACCTAACTTCTAGATCGATGATTGGGGTCGCACTATATACGAGTAATAGAGCATGTAAGGGGGTATTCAAAGCAGCTTTTAGTGGAGCCGTACCTCGTTTAGTTTGGAAGTTATACCAGCAGCCAAAATATTTCTAAAACGTTTGAGGAAAACTATTAAAGTTTTAATTTTTTTTTTCACCAACCTTCTAGATCGATGATTGAAGTTGCACTATATAAATCTCATTAGGCATCTGAAAGGCTATGCAAAGCAATTTTTAGTAAAGCTGTACCTCTTTTAGTTTGGCCGTTATGACTCAGCAGTCGAACATTTCTGAACTTGTAGAGAAATATTCAATTTTTAATTTTTTTCACCTAACTTCTAGATCGATGATTGGGGTCGCACTATAAACGAGTAATAGAGCATGTAAGAGGGTATTCAAAGCAGCTTTTAGTAGAGCTGTGCCTCGTTTAGTTTGGAAGTTATACCAGCAGCCCAAATATTTCTACAACGTTTGAGGAAAACTATTAAAGTTTTAATTTTTTTTTCACCAACCTTCTAGATCGATGATTGAAGTTGCACTATATAAATCTCATTAGGCATCTGAAAGGCTATGCAAAGCAATTTTTAGTAAAGCTGTACCTCTTTTAGTTTGGCCGTTATGACTTAGCAGTCGAACATTTCTGAACTTGTAGAGAAATATTCAAGATTTAATTTTTTCACCTAACTTCTAGATCGATGATTGGGATCGCACTATATACGAGTTATAGAGCATGTAAGAGGGTATTCAAAGCAGCTTTTAGTAGAGCTGTACCTCGTTTAGTTTGAAAGTTATACCAGTAGCCAATATATTTCTAAAACGTTTGACGAAAACTATTAAAGTTTTCATTTTTTTTCACCTAACTTCTAGATCGATGATTGGGGTTGCACTATATAAATCTCATTAGGCATCTAAAAGGCTATGCAAAGCAATTTTTAGTAGAGCTGTACCTCGTTTAGTTTGGACGTTATGACACAGCAGTCAAACATTTCTTACCTTAAAGAGAAATATTTAAGATTTAATTTTTTTCACCTAACTTCTAGATCGATGATTGGGGTCGCACTATATACGAGTAATAGAGCATGTAAGAAGGTATTCAAAGCAGCTTTTAGTAGAGCTGTACCTCGTTTAGTTTGGAAGTTATACCAGCAGCCAAAATATTTCTAAAACGTTTGAGGAAAACTATTAAAGTTTTCATTTTTTTTCACCTAACTTCTAGATTGATGATTGGGGTTGCACTATATAAATCTCATTAGGTATCTAAAAGGCTATGCGAAGCAATTTTTAGTAGAGCTGTACCTCGTTTAGTTTGGACGTTATGACACAGCAGTCGAACATTTCTTACCTTAAAGAGAAATATTTAAGATTTAATTTTTTTCACCTAACTTCTAGATCGATGATTGGGTTCGCACTATATACGAGTTATAGAGCATATAAGAGGGTATTCAAATCAATTTTTAGTAGAGCTGTACCTCGTTTAGTTTGGAAGTTATACCAGCAGCCAAAATATTTCTAAAACGTTTGAGGAAAACTATTAAAATTTTCATTTTTTTTACCTAACATCTAGATCGATGATTGAGGTTGCACTATATAAATCTCATTAGGCATCTAAAAGGCTATGTAAAGCAATTTTTAGTAAAGCTGTACTTTATTTAGTTTGGCCGTTATGACTCAGCAGTCGAACATTTCTGAACTTGTAGAGAAATATTCAAGATTTAATTTTTTTCACCTAACTTCTAGATCAATGATTGGGGTCGCACTATATACGAGTAATAGAGCATGTAAGGGGGTATTCAAAGCAGCTTTTAGTAGAGCCGTACCTCGTTTAGTTTGGAAGTTATACCAGCAGCCAAAATATTTCTAAAACGTTTGAGGAAAACTGTTAAAGTTTTAATTTTTTTTACCTATTTTCTAGATCGATGATTGGAGTTGCACTATATAAATCTCATTAGGCATCTGAAAAGCTATGCAAAGCAATTTTTAGTAAAGCTGTACCTCTTTTAGTTTGGCCGTTATGACTTAGCAGTCGAACATTTCTGAACTTGTAGAGAAATATTCAAGATTTAATTTTTTTCACCTAACTTCTAGATCGATGATTGGGGTCGCACTATATACGAGTTATAGAGCATATAAGAGGGTATTCAAATCAGCTTTTAGTAGAGCTGTACCTCGTTTAGTTTGGAAGTTATACCAGCAGCCAATATATTTCTAAAACGTTTGAGGAAAACTATTAAAGTTTTAATTTTTTTTACCTAACTTCTAGATCGATGATTGGAGTTGCACTATATAAATCTCATTAGGCATCTAAAAGGCTATGCAAAGCAATTTTTAGTAGAGGTGTACCTCGTTTAGTTTGGACGTTATGACACAGCAGTCGAACATTTCTTACCTTAAAGAGAAATATTTAAGATTTTTTTTTTTCACCTAACTTCTAGATCGATGATTGGGGTCGCACTATATACGAGTTATAGAGCATATAAGAGGGTATTCAAATCAGCTTTTAGTAGAGCTGTACCTCGTTTAGTTTGGAAGTTATACCAGCAGCCAATATATTTCTAAAACGTTTGAGGAAAACTATTAAAGTTTTCTTTTTTTTTCACCTAACTTCTAGATCGATGATTGAGGTTGCACCATATATATCTCATTAGGCATTTAAAAGACTATGCAAAGCAATTTTCAGTAAAGCTGTACCTCTTTTAGTTTGGCCGTTATGACTCAGCAGTCGAACATTTCTGAACTTGTAGAGAAATATTCAAGATTTAATTTTTTTCACCTAACTTCTAGATCGATGATTGGGGTCGCATTATATACGAGTAATAGAGCATGTAAGAGGGTATTCAAATCAGCTTTTAGTAGAGCTGTACCTCGTTTAGTTTGGAAGTTATACCAGCAGCCAATATATTTCTAAAAAGTTGTGGGGTCGCACTGTATTCGAAATAAAAAGCGTCTAAACTAGTTTTCAAAATAGCTTTGGTAGATCTGTCCCTCATTTAGTTTGGACGTTTTAGCAGCAGCCAAAATATTTCTTAAATGTTTTTGGAAAACTATTAAAGTTCTCATTTTTACACCTAACTTCAAGATCGATACAATTATCGATCGAACAAGACGTATATAGTTCAAATCCAATGATTTGCACTGTATACGTCTTATTAGGCATCTAAAAGGCTACGCAAAGCAGGTTTTAGTAGAGCTGTCCCTCGTTTAGTTTGGACGTTATGACTCAGCAGTCGAACATTTCTTACCGTAAAGAGACATATTCAAAATTGAAATTTTTCACCTAACTTCTAGATCGATGATTGGGTTCAAACAATATACGAGGAATAGAACGTTTAAACGAATTTTTAAATAGCTTTCGGTAGAGCTGTACCTCGTTTAGTTTGGACGTTATGAATCAGCAGCCAAAATATTTCTAAAATGTTTTTGGAAAACTATTAAAGTATTATTTTTTTACACCTAACATCTAGATCGATGATTGGAGTTGCACTATATACGTCTTATTAGGCATCTAAAAGGCTATGCAGAGCAGGTTTTAGTAGAGCTGTACCTCGTTTAGTTTGGACGTTATGACTCAGCAGTCGAACATTTTATTACCGTAAAGAGAAATACTTAAGATTTTTTTTTTTCACCTAACTTCTAGATCGATGATTGGATTCGCACTATAATCGAGTAATAGAACGTTTAAACGAGTATTTAAAACAGCTTTTGGTAGAGCTGTACCTCGTTTAGTTTGGACGTTATGAATCAGCAGCCGAAATATTTATGGAATCTTTTTGAAAAACTACTAACAATTTAATTTTTTGCACCTAATTTCTAGATCGATGATTGGGACCCCAATCATCAATCTAGAAGTAGGTAAAAAAAAATCTTAAATAGTTTTCTAAAAGTTCAGAAATGTTCGACTGCTGAGTTATAACGGCCAAAATAAAAGAGGTACAGCCCTACCAAAAGCTGTTTTGAATACTCGTTTAAACGTTTTATTACTCGTATATAGTGCAAACCTTATCATCGGTCTGGAAGTTTGGTGAAAAAAAAATTAAATCTTAAGTATTTGTCTTTAAGTTCAGAAATGTTCGACGTCTAAGTCATAACTTTCAAACTAAACGAGATACAGCTCTACTAACACCTGCTTTGCATAGCCTTTTAGATGCCAAATGAGACGTATGTAGTGCAACCCCAATCATCGATCTAGAAGATAGTTGAAAAAAATGAAATCTTTTATAGTTTTCCACCAACCTTTTAGAATTATTTCGGCTGCTGCTATAACGTCTAAACTAAACGAGGTACAGCTCTACTAGAAGCTGCCTTGAATACTCGTTTTGATGCTTTATCAATCGTATATAGTGCGACCCCAATCATCGATCTAGAAGTTAGGTGAAAAAAATTAAATCTTAAATAGTTCTCTACGAGTTCAGAATTATTCGACTGCTGAGTCATAACGTCCAAACTAAACAAGGTACAGCTCTACTTAAACGTGTTTTGCATAGCCTTTTAGATGCTTAATAAGACGTTTATAGTGCAACCACAATGATCGATCTAGAAGTTAGGTGAAAAAAAAAAAGAAATCTTTAATAGTTTTCCTCAAAGCCTTTTAGAAATATACGACTGCTTAGTAATAACGTCCAGACTAAACGAGGTACAGCTCTACTAACAACTGCTTTGCATCTCCTTTAAGATGCCTAATGACATTTATATAGTGCAACCCCAATCATCGATCTAGAAATTAGGTGAAAAAAATGAATTCTTTAATAGTTTTCCTCAAACGTTTTAGAAATATTTTGGCTGATAGTATAACTTCCAAACTAAACGAGGTACAGCACTACTAAAAGCTGCTTTGAATACCCTCTTATATGCTCTATTACTCGTATATAGTGCGACCCCAATCATCGGTCTATAAATTTGGTGAAAAAAAAAAACTTAAATAGTCCTCTACAAGTTCAGAAATGTTCGACTGCTGAGTGATAACGGCCAAACTAAACGAGGTACAGCTCTACTAAAACCTGCTTTGGATAACCTTTTAGATGGTTATCGTGCAACCTCAATCTTTGGTCTAGAAGGTAGGTGAACAATATGAAATCTTAAATAGTTCTCCACAAATTTTTAGAAAAATTTCGGCTCTTGATTCGTAACGTCTAAATTGAACTAGGTACTGTTGTTCTAAAAGCTGTATTTAATAGCCTACTAGATGCCTAATTAGACACATATAGAGTGACCATAATCATCGATCTATACGTTTTGTAGAAAAAAAATATATAATAATGATCTTCAATTATTTTCTTTAAGGCCAAATGCCCTAATATAACGAGACACTGCTGTAACGTAACGTTCCAGCATTTGTGTTATGTATCGTGAGATTTTATATGGACTTCTTAATTTGGTAGGTTAATTTTAGTGTGAAGTTAGCGGCCAAATGTTGGCGGCAGATTGGTGCCAACATTTGGCCGCCAACTTTTGGCCGCTAACTTCACACCGGTTAATAATATCAGCAATCTCTTTGCTGCGTCTGTATAAATTCGTGTTTGTAAATTATTATATAATTTAATCTTCTTATGAAACGTAGGCTCATGGATATCTGCATACTTCCAGTTCTCAGCCGCCGCATTACTGCCGCGCTCATGACGTCCAATCCGTCACTCATTTTATCAAGGAAATTGACAAATATAGATCAGATCAATCTAACCTTTAATATCATGACAATATGTGTAAACGCACGCGTCTTCGTGAATGACACGATCTATACACCGGCGGCATCAACGCCACAGCAGTAAATAAATCACCACCACATTCCATTGACCTTATTGGAATTTATTCGGCCCAGGAAATAATAAAATATTACCTGCACATTATTTATAGACATAACAACAACAGAATTAAAAATATATCACCACCACCTTCCATTACTCTTATTGGATTTGTTTCAGCCCGGGCAATAATCGGAACAATACCTTCAAATCATTTAAAGACAAACAATAACTGAAATAAAAACATAACACAACCGACTTCCATTGATGTTATTGGAATAGAGGTAAATCCAATTCAACTTTCGTATTTGGGAGAAACAACTTTTTAGCGTCACTCGTTGCCATGGTTACGATTAGTTGTCCAGGAGACAAAAGTTCATTGAAGTACTGATTTTATGGTACTTAAATGTATTAAACTTGCGTTTTTGTGGTAGTTATAACCAATGTCCATAATGGACCCCCTACTAAGCATGTTAATAGAACGGCATACAACGTCTCTTCAAACAAACTGTGCCACCGTTGTCCCTTGGACAACAGGACAGGATAACAAAACAAAAAAAATTGATTCACCTATGTATAAATCATAACATAATTGAAATACAGAATACAGATTTTTATTAGTAAAATAGAAGTACATTTTACAAGTAAAATAAAATACAAAGCTACAAGTAATAATTATAGATTCAACTAAAGAAATCAATAATGAAAAACAATAATAATTTTCTAAAAAGGTTTGAAGAGGGTTTGCCAAAGGGCCATGGAGCGCAACATGCTTGGGGTGAAAAGGATTGACCGGATCCGAAACACTACGTTGCGCACCAAAACAGGCATCGACGATGACGTTGATGACGTTGGGGTTAAGGCTGCCAGGCTGAAGTGGGACTGGGCAGGCCATGTACGACGTATGCACCCACAGAGGTGGGCTAAACTAGCCACGGAGTGGGTGCCACAACGTAAACGCTGGCATGGTCGGCCTAAGAGGAGATGGCGGGACGACCTGGACGCATTTCTCAGCAACTAGACGGATGCTGCAGTTAATCGGGAAGATTGGAAGTCTAGGAGGGAGGCCTTTGCCCAAAAGTGAGACACTAAGGATATAGGCTCGTTAAATATAATCGTTTCACACGGTGTTGGGTCAATGATCTTTGGTTAATGTTATACACATAAGCTCATCAATTGAGTATCATGCATTTTTTTTTAATTGAGTAACATCTAGTCCCTTAATGTAATCGGGAGTGAATTATACAGCTTTTGTCCGATGATAATAGATTATAAATGATGTATATGACTACTGTATAATCAAATTGGCTTGAGTGCATCTCGCCTTCACAAAAAAATTAAAACATAAAGTGAAGTTGGTTGACTGGTAGAGTGACTTATTGTGCAATCAAGATTATATCAATAAATAAATAAGTTGACATGACAACCTACTTTTTCTAAATCTGTTAATAATGTACACTGATTTTATTGAGATCACCTAGCCAAGGGACCTAGCCAAGATACCAGTCGATGATAGAAAACGCCTACGATAGATTTTGTTGAATTAAACTTGATACGGACTTCATTGCGTCTTAGAACTTTCTTTGTTTCGTGTTACTGATCCAAAATTTTAGCTTTCGTTTCGATAGTGTTAACAACTTAAATGAACTAAATAAAATGTGGAATCGTTTAGACACATTTAACCGAATGCGGAATTTGTGGATAAACTAAGAGTTAGTAAAAGTACGGAAAATGATCGGCAATAAAGTCCAAGCTAAAGAAGTCGTAGAGGTCATACGTTATCTCATATACAGAGGTAAATTCCTATAATAATCCAGAACAAAACAAAAAAAAAACAATTTAGTCTCAGTAAAGCGGTTTGTTTTATCTCACTAGCAGAGGTTTCAGTACTAAAGGGTCGGGGCGGCACCATAAGTTCCAACTATAGAGGTTTCCCACTTTATCCAGGTCCCAGTTAAACAAGTTTCACTGCATTAAGAAAACATGATTGTACTGTTTTAGTGGATGAGAAGTTCAGAAAATCCACTACTTACTGTTTTTTAACTTTAAAAATAAAACCGGACAAGTGCGAGTCGGACTCGCCCACCGAGGGTTCCGTACTTTTTAGTATTTGTCGTTATAGTGGCAACAGAAATACATCATCTGTGAAAATTTCAACTGTCTAGCTATCACGGTTCATGACATACAGCCAGGTGACAGACGGACGGACGGACGGACGGACGGACGGACGTACGGACAGCTGAATATTAGTAATAGGGTCGTTTTACCCTTTGGGTACGGAACCCTAACAATCATGTAGGTACATATTAACTGAGAAAAATCAATGCTAACAGAATATTTATTAAAGCCGCCGTATTTATTAAAGTCCACACTACAAAGTAAAGTATTATACGCACTCCGTTTCAAGCTATACCTATGACAAAGTGAGATAGGGAGATCAATGATCTACCTTAAAAGGATTAAAGTGGATTGCATCCATTTCGTTGATAATATTAAGGCCAAAAAGTGTAAATAAATAATATAAAAATAAAATAAAATATGATTCACACGGTGTTCCGTTATTGATCGAATACTACTATATGGTTTCAAGTGTTATGGATTCATATATCTTTTAACCAGTCATACAAGTGGGATGGTATCCCATGGTGATTAAAATAGGAAAACACAGTGTAAACTGGGCGTCTTTTGCCTGATTGAAAATAAGTACACACATACACACCTTAAAGACCTCTCTGATATATTGAATTTTGGTTATTTTGTGGATAGAATTTTTTGAAGTGAAAACTTCTTTAGCGGCGCTGTGCACTGTTTGTGATTGGGAAAAAATGTTAATCTCGCGACAAGTCACGTGACGTACAGATTCGTCAGATTGAAAATTCGTAAGACGGGCGCGTGACCTGAGGGCCTACCGCGAACCACGTTCGACGTGTTGTCTCTCTGTCGCACCTGTAAATTCATACGTAAGTGTAACAGGGAGGCAACACGACGAACGTGTTTCGCGGTAGGCCCTCTGATATGGATGGAAGTTGATTTTTCTGAGAAGTAAACTTTTTAATGTTAAATAATTGTAATAGTTCTGAAGTGTAAATTTTTTAATGTAATATAAATTGTCATGTTTGTGTACGATAGCGATAAATGAATATTGTATTTTATCACATAAATGATAGTACTTTTATACTGATAATTAAAGCAATTCGTGCAAAATTATTCCCTAACCATTCCAAAAAAAAACCACAACTATAATATTCAAGTTTTCACTTCTGCCGGCGGCACTCCCGGAGTGCAACCCGTTGTATTTTTGTTTTCTAAACTACGTCCAATTATTATTTTTATCTTGAATAAACATGGCAGTATGAGTTGTGGCTTAAAGTTATAAAAATTGAGGAGGGAAATTGTTTTTGATGTAAAAAGAAAGGTTAAATTCGGGCGATGCTGAATGCTTAAATAATTGATTTTACGTATTTCTTCGCTTGTTTGGAGCAAAGCACTATATTATAAGCTTCGACAAGAGTAGCTTTTCGGGCATTCGTCTTCTTTGTCGGCTTTGCATCGTTCGACAAAATCTAATCTCATCCACGAATTGCCTTTTCCCGGCCTCTGCAATAATGTACTATTAAATATTCAAAATATGCCGCTACCGCCGTCGCATCAACATGAAAGGTGAATAAGGATTTGTTAGTAACGTCCATAGTTACGTATAAACAATTAATACTACATAGTTATTTAATTTTGTAGAAGGGGGTAAAGTTGTTGCTTACACCCTCAAGTTAATCTATTATTGATATCCGGGTAAGCACAAGATTCCAAAAAATTTAATGTCGAAGAATTTTAGCGAATTTAAGCGAGAGTTTCAAGGCACTAGAGTTAAACAAACTTGGCCACAAAGTAAAACACTATATTTTTAACACACCAACGTGAGGAAAACACTAGCTGTGATACAAATATCTGATGTAATCAATATTTCTTTTTACTCGTACAATAAAGTGTTTACTTATTTACAAGAGGAAACAACTATAAATCTTTGCCACTCATTTGAACAAAGTGCAATTTTTGTAGCCGGCGAACTAAAGCGGTAAATGAAAACTAGGGTGTTTTTAGCTTAAGAGGTAAAAATAATGTAATAATAAAAATAAATAAAACTTAGTCAGTACGTGAGCCGTATGTAAGTAAAGGATAGTCACTGGCCTTGACGTCCGTAGATCTTGAGGTAACTCGGAATCGAACGAATATGGCTTCGAATGTTGCAAGCAATTCGCCAGAGAAAAGAAAATACGAGCGAAAAGGGCATATTTCTTTTTATCACCGGCCAATGCGCGGAGGCTTCACCATGCAGGTTTACCATGTTACACTTTGCTTTTTTTTAATAAAGAGCCATTACGAGCTGGTGTGGTGAAAAATGTATTATTGGTTCGTAACGGATACCCGATTACGTGTAAATAAATAAAATTAAAACAAATCCGTACTCGTAGGTAAAGTGCATAAATAAAGTTGAAATTCGTTGTGGGTGCGTGTGCGTTTGTACTAAAATACGACCATGATTACAATTGAGAAATAGTGCAATTAGAGTCAGACCAAGCTAACTCGGCAACTATTTTGACAGTACAGACTATCCAAGTGTTATTTTAAACGTCATAATTTCATAGAAGTTTGACTTTTAAAATAACACTTGAACAGTCTGTGCTGTCAGAATCACTGCAAAGTTAGCTTGGTTTGACTATATATTTTTAAAAGAACATCAATCAATTCATAAACGGTTAATGATAGAATTTTTAGGTCGGTCGCAGCGTGTATTCCAGAAATAACCGCGTCCGGGCGGTCACCGCGCGACATTTACATCGCGACTGTGCACTTTCTATTTGCGAACCGCACCGGCCGCCCAGGGATCCACTACAATAATAAATTACGTCATATCGTCAGGTGAAAGGTTATTTATATTTGTGCCGTGTTTTTTGTTACACTTAACACCATTATGTAGTGCATTAATTAGGTAGCTTTTGAGACTCTCTAGGGTTTAAGATGGTGCACTAAAGTCGATACGCACGATTTAGGCGGCCAAGATTATTTTATAGATAGTGTAAATCAATTCTAAAAAATATAAAAAAAAATGTTTTTTCTTAAAAGCCGTTTATATTATCTTAATCAAGTAAATACGTATAAAAAAACAGTGCTACTGAAACATTTGCCGCAAAGTATTAGCAAACAATACAGCTACATAAAGTGCAGAAATGGAAAATAATTTTAGCAAAATTTGTCATATTTGTTTATATGTAGATGTATAAATCAGTAACGTCAACAAAGTCGTAAAATTAAAACTAAAAAACTATTTTTTTATGGGAGCCAAGCCACTACACGAAAAGTGGGGATGTATTATTTTTTGTCACTTCAACCCTATAGTGTTGGGTGTCGTTGGATAGGTCTTTCATATCTTTTGAACCATGGGTCCAAGAAATCGTGAAAGTAAAACCTAGTACAGACTTTCAAGGAAATCTATAGCAAATCTGATCGGTCCAGCTGTTTGGAGTTTTTGCAAAAAGTATTTTTTGACCATACAAAAACCTACACTGAGCATGGCCTGACATAGGGTGCACTCCATTTTATATAATTAATGTTCATATATTATAGTTTGATATATCGTTATTTCGAATAACGTAATAAATGGCATAATACTTACCGTAATACCTAATTAACGGCATAGATTATGTTATAATTGGTATAATGGTCATCATGTATTTTTACACTTCATCTAAAATTATTATTATTATTATTATTTGGAGCCTGTCGTGTCCCACTGCTGGGCAAAGGCCTCCCCCCAATCTCTCCACTGATCTCTGTCGAGTGCTATGTCTGGCCACTCCTTCAAGAAGGAGTCCAGTTCATCCCGCCATCGCCGGTGAGGTCTGCCAGATCCTCGATTCGAGTTTTCGGGCTCCCACTCTGTAGTGACTTTGCCCCACAACTCAATCGGCACTCGGCAGACGTGACCAGCCCAATCCCATTTTAGCTTGGCCGCTTTCCGAGCTACATCGATGATTTGTGTCTTGGAGCGCAGCGTGGTGTTCCGGACTCGATCCACCAATTTGACACCTAATATGCTACGCTCCATAGCTCGTTGGCAAACTCCGAGTTTGGACTTCTGAGCTTTAGTCAAAGACCAAGTTGCCATAATTATTACATACTCTAAAGCATATTATTTGTTCTAACAAGTGATATCACACAATTATTTGTGTGGCATAATTAGTTGCATGACATAAATGGGTTAGGTTAGGTTGGAACTGCGACTCCGCACAAACGAATAACTACCTAGCAAAAGGAGGGTAAGGTTAGGTTAGAACTTTGATCCCCGTAGAATAAAATACCAAGAAAAAAGTGGATTAGGTAAGGTTTGAACTGAAAACATGAAGAAAATGAACATCAGGTCCTACTCGTTAAAAAATTGTGCAGATAGAACTTTTCGTTATCATTAAATGAAATATTACAATAGATGTTATAAAATATATGTATTTATACTTGATAAAATTGTATGGATTATTATGTTATACAAAAATATCATATAACAAAAGTCATTATAAAACATGTATATATACAACTTAAAAACTATATTACAATGTATCAAGGACAATTTAGAGGAAATAACAATATAACAACAGAAACGTATAATAAAAATTACATCATAGCAATATAACATGGCATTATAACAAATTAAAAAAAAAACAAATTTTAATTTATTATATAAATTTAATGTATAATAGTTTTTTTTTTGTATAATTATATTAGGCAATACACACCCCGCGACATACTCTTGGCCGGTTTCATGAGCACTGAATTACCAAACTACTTCATATTAGTGGTTTATACAGGTGTGGTGGTTTGCATACGCAACGCTCGGTTACCAAATACCATTGTTATAATTTTCGTTTAAAATAGGGTATAACTTGATTTCATTATTATAGCTTGATGTAGGTTACCTCTTTCAAAGTTTTACCTGTCGATATGCGACTCTCATCATTATTCATAAACTCGTGAATTTTTATACGGGATTTAGTTAAAATCGTGCTTCTGTGTAAATATGCATATCACGTTGTTGGAATATTTACTTTGACAGTGCTTTAGGATGTTGTTATTTCTGCGGGTATATCGTTCATCAAATTTGTCTTAAAGGGTAAAGTTGTTTACGTTCTAAAAATGAGTCAGGATTAGTAAATAGTCATGTGTAGAATACATGCATTCTTAGCCGAGCGGTAAAGAGCACGGCTTCTATATCGGAGGTAGGGGGTTCGAACTGTGGCGCTTATTAATGAACTTCTCGGAATTATAAGTCTGTCTAAGCTAATTCTATCTATGAGGTGGCAAAGTGAGGAAGTGCCAGTATAATCGTCATATTTTCATAGAATATTGACGTTTATGTTGACACTTTATCATTGCAAGGTTTCTCTAGTTAATAGCTTGGTTCGAATCTATCCACTTACGAAATGTCATTAACCCCCGACGCAAAAAGAGGAGTGTTATATGTTCAACGCCAATATCTGTCTGTCTATCTGTCTGTCTGTCTGTGTTATTTCTGCCTGTCTCTCTGTCTGTGGCATCGTAGCTCTCCAACGGATGCGCCGATTTCGATGCATAATGGCGGGTTTTCCTGCGGTGATTCTTAGCAATGTTTCATAGAAATCGATACAGTAGTTTGAAGAGTATCAACTCTTTTCCAAAATGATATCAGGTATTTTTGGCATGAAATGGATTTTGTTGGCATATATTTATTACTAATTGCTATTCTGTCAAGGAAAACGTCGTGAAGACATCTGTATGCTTATCACTCAGCCCACAAAATGAACTAATTGTCACATCTCTCATCAAAATTTGATAATGTAGTAGCCGACGCTCCGGTAGAACACACAAAAGGATACAAACATATCCACAGCCACATATTATAACTGCTACAATTAATTACTGTTACTTTCTTTGCCGAAGTCGGGTTAAAAATTCATACAATTGTCTTAAATCTCACTCAGTGTAACGCGAGGTCGTGAATTACTGAGCTTTATTATTTATTATTCTTATTGTTAACAAGAGCAGGCTAGCGTCCACCTCATCCGACCCATTGTAAGTAGATTTGATATGAACTTGATCTTGAACTTTAGTTTTGATTCTTGAGTCTTTTGAAAAATATACTTATTACTCATTATGGAACTCGTGCATACCTTACGCACATACGTCAAAATGTTTATCGTAAGAAATAGCTGCGTTATTTTTAAAAAATCTGCGTGAAAATGAACACAAACCAAAAAAAACATACCTTCACGAATACATTTTATGGTGGGAGCTTATTGGCCCGAGGCAATAGCTCTCCCTTGCTCAGTAATCGATTGCAAACAGCCCGGTCTTGATATTAAGGAGATTACACCGCGGCCTTCAAAAGGCAGGGCATTGCAATCCGCAGGGAGAGCGAGATAATATTGTTTTTCCTATGACGACTAATGTTCTGGAAACGTTCATTGTTGACCTCGGTAAAATTAAAATAAAAACCTTTTATTTTTCAGTTTAGCCTTATCACAATGCTTAAGCCTACTTATGAATGTCTAACTAACATCGGCTCTAATACAAACGACTTGTTTGTGATCAATTCAAAGGATATATTACCTAATAGGTTAATCAAATTAGATCCATAAAAACCGTTTTGAAGAATCAATTCCCAGCAAGCTGGAAATCGTTTTAATGCCTTCACTTGGTCTTAAATGCGTGTAATCCGAGTTTGCGAAATCCCAGGAGGTGTACATAAATTTTGAGAGTCTTAGGAGATAAATGTTCCCTTGGATTGCCAAACCATTCGATGTAGAAGGAACCCACCATTAATTACAATGTCACTACAATGTTTTCGGATTTTATTATGATCATACCAAAAATAAAGAAATTCTAAATGGCTGCCATATTTTACAACTTTGACGACGAATTCATATTAAAGTATCTTTCGGATCCTCAGGTATCAATTTTCATAATAATTAGTACAAGATTTCCGTCGGACGTACCGTTTTCGATATAAAAACTGAAAAAAGGCAAAAAATTATGCACACAAATATCTAAAAAATACTTCGGTAGAATGCTGAGCTCCGAAGCAGAGTAGCTGAGGATGCAACGCTACGCTGAGAGTGAGAGAGAGTGATTTTTCAGTGATAAATAGATATGTTTTTATTTTATTTGTTTCATGCTAACAGAGAGTACTCTTAACATTATCCCAACAATATATTTTTAATTAATTATCCTGTCTCATATTCATTCTAGTTAGCTACTATATTTATTCAATATAAAATGTTTTGTTCTCAAGATTTATTTACTCACTCGATAAAATAACGGAGGTACTAATATTTACCTCATTCTTTGTTCTCTTACTACATTCTTGAAAATGAAATATAAATTAACCATCTTTCTTATAGCCTTTTTGAAGACCATTATATCTTCTTTCGGATTCACCTAAAAATAAATCTGTACATAATAAAGGAAACTCCAGCCGAAATAAATACCGTTCACTTGAATATAAAGCTTTATCAAGCAATGAAGTTTCTTTGCGAGATCAAAAAACCGCTTAATAACTGCAGAGCTTTATTTGAAACTACAACAAAGCAACGTCGCATTCCTATATCCATCGCAGACGTCTCTCCAGAGACGAGCGGAATTGTGGAATAATGTAATAGATCATTGTGCAGTAAGGGAGGTTTGGGCCAATTGTCAACGAAAGTCGATAAAAACACGATGCGCAGAGTGTTTTTATATATAGCAGAGTGGTTACTCAGAAATATACAAAGTAGAGTAGTTGACATAATATATTTAAAAGCATTTTATACAAACTAAAATGAAAGAATATTTAAGCTGTCAAGAAAATTTATTATGAATATTGTACTAATACGCAGGGCACATTAAACCATAATAACCATTAGGTACATGAGACGTAATATTTAGGTGAAGGGCGGGTAAATATCGGTCAGAAATAACAACGCCCTAATTTCTTAGGATCTTGACACAACTGTTCATCTTTTTGATAGGTATACTTATACTGACAAATCTAGCTCGTATGTCAGACATTACAAATGGATATTAAAACAAAAAAAAACTTGCCCCTACAGTTAAGTGCTTGTAAAATATTTTTTCTACCTAATATCTCTCTTCTATAAATATAGACAAAAACACATGCATGTTTATGTTAATTCCATACTATTAGTAGGACTGTTGCAATCCCTTGACGTCACTTCTTTTTACCATTTAGTATCAAGCTATTTGAGCGCTCTATATATTTCTTTAACGTAGTCCTATTGAAATTATGATCCTTAAAAAAGGCTGTTGACACCATGAAAAAGTAATGTATATTTATTATATTTTCCTCTTTATTTGCAGAGTGACGTGGTAGAGCCAGCAGCATGGTGGCGGGTGACGTGACGAGGCGCGCGTCGCTCACGGCGCCGTCTATGCACCGCCGGCCCTCGGTGCGCCGCGGCTCACTCATCAAAGGCTCTCAGTCTCAATCCCAGGTACGTAGAAGTAGGAAGATGCCAGCACACCTCGAATAGAGCTGATTTTCTGAGTTAAATTGCGTCAGACGACAGTTACAACGAAAGCTAAAGTAGGCAGTATTTAGCGGGCGTAGGCAGGTAGAAGCAGAGCGGGGCAGCTTCCCTCCCCGGAGCTCAAATTTTACATACAATGTTTATCAACTTGCCTCTCCAAGTTTGAAGTCGTATAAAAAAGAAGCATAAAGCATAAATCAGTGCCTTTGCGTTAATGTCGAATGTGCCTAAGTATGGTAATTATGACGTGATAAACGCTTCCCTCGACTCGAGCGAAGTTTATTCGAGTTTATTCAGCAAGATTTGCCGCGCAGTAACTTCATCGACACAATCGTCCAATCTCACGAACTTGTCCCATGCCGAAGTGCCACACGAAGTTTGGAAGTAATTAAAGCACTCGCAAAGTAGGAAGTGTCAGTGACCTTCAGCGCAAGGCTATGTAGTTAGTAATTTGTTTGTGAATTTACTTGGGAAGAGTGGAAAGACAAAAGATGTTGAGCTAGAAAATTATCCGGACACTGGCACTAAGCTAAGGTACGTCTTTGTGCTTATTTGCCACTTTTCTGAACCTAAATAAAGAAACTGGGTTTCGCTTAGCAACCCAATTAAATCAAATAGCGCAGGGACTCGTACTAGTTTATGATGAAAGCAACTAGCATCTGACCTATTAACTCACTGTGGAAACCAGGCCTTATTGAGTTAAGTCCGGTTTCCTCTCGATGTTCACCGACTTGAAACTAATTAATGTGCGTTTCTTTTTTTTGCCACTTTTGTGTTATTTCTAGTCAGGGTCGCGAGCCCTTTACATCCTTATAGGAGAAAAAGTTGTCTCAAAATGTCCATACATTTTTCAAAGTTTCTTATTTGTTACCACCATAAAAAGAATATGGGGAAATGGTAACACAGTAGGAAAATAACACTGCGACATTTTTTATCCCATTAAAATCGAAGAGGTAGAGATTCTGAGTAGAAAAAACATAACATTTATAAAAAAAATACACAATTAAAGAAAATGGCATTTTTTTAAAGAAACGCACAAATAGCAAATCGTATTGATAAAATAGTGAACTTAACCTTTCTAGAAACCTGTTAAAAACGTATCGTTCTTGTTTCACAGTTCAAAACGAAGACTAAGAACAACGTGGTCGTGCTTATCATGGTCCTTTTCCAAATAATTATGTTTGAGAAATCTAGAATGTTATTGCACTCGAAAAGTAGAAAAATCAGTTCCAGTTTAAGAAATTCCGTATAAAATTAAAATATATACAAAAATAAATGACATTATTACACTTTACCAAGTCCCGCATTAAGCTTAATAAGCCTTGTGTTGTGGGTTTTATATACACTATTTATATTTACTTGTTTGAAACTATTATTGCATACATACATACGTATTAAAATCTCTGATTAAATACTTTTCTCAAAGGCTTTTTTGATTCGCAATCCGTTCGGCATTAGTGAATATAGTTTTATGTAAATAAGCTTTCGTTAAATTAGTTCTAAAGTATATAAAAAAACTGTTATTTTCTGAATATCTTTGCATTCGTTATTATCTATTGAAGATTAAAGGGGCTATAGTAGGTAAAGCTCCAAAGAACTTTTAATCAAATGAAAGTCGCATAATTTCGTTGAGTGGGAGTAGTAGGTATGTACTGTTTTAGAAGTGGTAGGATTGCGTTTCTATTTCTCGAAGACTTTGTTCCCATGTTTTTATGAGTAGGAGTGATTTTTATACGCGTTTACTAGGCTTCAATCCGTTTATTTGTGTACTGTTTATACCTATATTTATTTAATGCGAATCTTATGAACCATTTCAAGTGTCTGATTGAGCTAAAATTTGCTAACTTCCGTACCTAGTACCTGGGTAACTTACATGACTATTAGGTTGAAAAAACTCTCGACATGTTTCGGTCCTGTTTTCGAGGATCTTCTTCATGGAGCACCGTATACATATATGTCGTGATCTGATGCTGCATTCAGAAGTTGACCAAAGGAAATCCTCGACAAAAAAGTATTTCACGTATAGCTTAGGCCTTTGGGCTAATTTAAAACTGATAGAAGTACAAAGGACATGAGATGAAGTAAGCCATATTTTATAAGCGAATAGCTTATATTTATTAGCAAAAAATGACTAAGTCTCACAAATCGTATGACAAAAATAGATTTGTATTCTAATGTTTCATTTCTAAGAGAAAGTTCTCAGCTTAGTACGTCTAAATATTTCGTGGAAATAAAAACAGGACTCTAGAAATAATTAACCTTCAAAGACATCCAGAAAAAGTTATTTTTAATTTATTTGTCTTATAATCTTATTAATACTGTGCGCAATATTAAATTTTCCTGCTTTGAAAATTTAATATTGCTCGAGCCCAGGAAGGAGTGATTCAGTTGTATATTTGGTGTCGTCCACGATGACGTGCAGATTTGTCAAATCTAACCTTTAATAACATGGCATTACGAGTCAACGTGCCTCGTTGTGAATTGCACGATCTATAGGTTCCTAACTAATATCGCATAAGTATTTAATTGTATTTGGTGATTAAAAGACACTTATTGGTAGCAAAATATAGTATTTTATAAAAATCGTGGGAATCGTGACATAATATAGAAGTTTGTACGAGATTTAAAAGCTTGATTATATCACTATTGTATACCATATTTTTTCTAAGAGTCACCTAAAATAAAACTTTTTTTTTACTATAAAACCTAAATAATTCATAGAAAAAAATGTGGTACAAAAGACATAACCCCGCGACTCCTCTTGCGCGCGCCCCTTTAGTATTTTATATGGGAGCGCGGCGGCACGTGATTGGTCAAGTTTTTTATAGTTGACTACAGCGTATCGAAATGAATCGTATAGTTGAGTTGGGAGCTCATACATGCAAAAGTACGCTATTATAGTTAGGTATACGAAATCGTAATTCAACTATTACAGTCGACGAGTAGAAAAATACATTAACTACTGATGGGAGTACGGCTTAAGAGTCACACAAACCTAGCCTCCGCAATACAATCGAAGTTACGCTCTTATTCTGAAACGACATTTGGAAATAACATGAAATTTGACATTCAAGTAACTAGTTTTTGTTCCTAAAAATTGTAATACAAAGAAATTAGAGCGAGTAGAATTTTATACACAAAACTTCTACCTGCTCTAGTTTAGTGCGCTAGTTTTTTTGCCACAGATTTAATTTTTGGTACAAGCTTTTATCCCTGACTATTTTTAACTATTTGAACAGGCAACTAATACTCATCGAGACAATTTTACTCTTACAAAGTCAAATAAAATAAAATTAGGTTGCGTCGTCTTATCACAGAGTTCCTATGGCCACCTCCCTGTCTCCTGTCCATCATCAGATCAGCTAGATGGTACCATAATATTGCATTTTCACCCAACTTACATATTATGTATGTCAAGTTTCCGGTCAATCGAATCACGGTAAGCAGGTCTAATTTAGTTTGCAATATTTGACCTCAACATACAGGCTGTTTCACAAAAGCTTGCATGAATGGAATGAACGAAACGTTGATTGTATGAGTGACACATGACTGTATCGGTAGGTATAAAATCAGAGCCGCCATTTTGTTGGTTAATTTCTCACATACATAGATATTTTCATTCTCTCATTCGTTCCATTCGTGCCACTGCCAGTTCTTGTGAATTGACAAGGTAAACATATTTATGGCACATTGACTGGAAATTTCTGTAAATTTCAATGTAAACATAATGTCATCAAAAATATAACTTGTTAAAAAACAAAGTCACGCAACTCAGTTCTTCTACCGTAAAACGTAGTGAGATCCATGTAATATCAAGTCAGTTAATTTATTCAGTCCCTACTTAAGGGACCTTCAATCTTAATAAGCTATTACGTAATTAGCTAACCTAACAACATCTTATAGTGACCATATCAATCTTAAAAATCTTTTATGTTTTAAATAAATAGATTGACTTGGCAATTGCACTAAACAATCGAATTTCATGTAATATTTAATACTTGTGAGAAACATTGTGTTTTCATGCGATGGCCAAGTCATTTAACATAAGACAGAAGGTCCCTTAGGTAGGGACTGAATAAATTAACCAACTTGGTATTACATGGATCTCACTACTTTTTTACGGTAAAAGAACTGAGTTGCGAGACTTGTTTTTTTTTTACAATTTATATTTTTGATGGCATTATTTTAGTTTACATTGAAATTTACAGAAATTTCCAGTCAATGTGCCATAAATATGTTTACCTTACCTGTGTCGCTGTATAGAAAACTGCGCAGTCGAATGCTACACACGCTCCGTTTACCTGTGCAGTTGATAAAACTGACACACTGGCCACTGGCCATACGCCAGCATCAGCGTTTTCAACCTTGCTATAGTGCAGTATTCGGGTCCTTAGAAATGTTTTAGTAGTCGGAGTCTTATTTAGTTATTTTCGTGGTCATAAACGTATTTGATATTACAGGAGGTGCCGTGGGACATCATCGACCGGTGCGCGCTGCCGATCGTGCTGTGCCACGCGTTGGCCGTGGTGCTCTCAACCGTGCTCAATGCTCTGCATCTGAGCAGCATCTCTGTGTTCACGTTATTCCTCTGGTTCGCCATCTCCGTCACTGGCTCACTCTGGTTCTACCACAACCTGCAGGTAAGTCTCTCACTGCATCCAACTTAGAAAGGCGCTGTTTGGCCCTTTGGTTGACTGGTAGATGACATTTTGAGGCATTAAGTCGAAAAAACCATGTCTCTCTTTAAAAAATGTAAGAATACCATATATTATTACTTGCAGTGAGAAGGCTACGGAATAAATATTTCTCTCCCTAATTAAAAGCATTTTTATCAATATTATGTTAGTCTATTCAGTTTATAATGGAATAGAAAGTTTTTTCATATTTTCAATTTTCGTGTTACATTTAGTATGTCCGTAAGTGGTGTGTGTAATACGAGTAATATGAGTAATGAGTAATATGACATATATAGATTTATAATATACATATATATATATATATATATATATATATATGACATAAAATATATAAATATTTTATGTCCTGGATACAATTTATAGCTCATAGACACGTGTTGTAAGGGTATGCCGTTTGCGCTTCAAACGCGTTACCAACGATGGCGTTTACCACGTAATAACGTGATACAGCAGGATACAACATCCATCTCAATATTTATTTCTTAAACTTTATTGTATAATATCAAAAATATATATATATAGCGGCCTACACGACTAGACTTGATACTGATACGAGTATTTAACTTAAACAAAATTCATCAATTTTGCATTGTTTTATAAAATCTGCAATATCTCGAAAACAGTAACCAGCAATTTGGTACCTTTTTATTGAAAATGACACAAACGTCAAGCGAACTTGTAAGCAATTTTGCATAACACCGTTATGACCCCGAACCCAACTAGAACTTAAAAAAATCCCTTTAAATATGAATTTGTCAGTACTCGCTGTCCAGCTCACTAGTATTTTTCACTTAGCTTGGGTATAGTGACAGCTGTCACCTCAATAGAATTTTGCATGTTAAGGTTATAAATCACCTATCAATCAATCAATCACGTACAACTATCACCGTACCCAACATAGTTAATAAACTATTATACCGTCATCGATGGCGATTACATTTAACTATGTAACCAACCCCGAAATCACCAAAAATTGGCTGTACTGTTCAGCTGGTCCGATGTTGATATTTTCTATGAGAGAGTCAATTTTTTTTCGCGATATCAGGGTTGGTCCCTTAGTTAAAGATCATCATCAATGACTAAAGTAGAAAAATTGGTTCCTGATCACCGATTACAATTCATCATGTATGCTGTGAATATTGTCAAATTAACATCAAATTATTAAAGTTCGTTTGCCGTTTCTGAGGTTGATTAGCGGCAGGCACGCCGCAGGTGACACAATTTAAACAGGAGATTACAGAATTACATTCCCCATATCAAGCACATTTCCACCAACTTCATCGCGTATGAACTCTCTCAGATGTGAATTAAAACGGGACGCGGTTTTTAAATTAAGTCTACTTTTAAGATAAAAGAGCTCTCTCTGATTCTTCCTTTTAAATAATTTGGCTCTCCGTAATTGAGTTTATGTTTAAATTTACATTTAATGAATTATTATAACCTAATATAATAATATGTTCTTAGACCAAAATTACGGGTCTTTAAATTTTAAATTAACGGGTTTTGAATAATTAATTTTTATGAGACTTGCACGCAATAAGTATAAGTATACCAGCCGCGGTATCATGGTCGCATTTTTATCACTTGTCATGGCATGCGTCACTTTCGCACTTACATACTTGTTAGAAAGTGACAGTTATGGTGACAAATGATAAAAAGCCGATCATCTTAGCCCTACAGGAGTATCCAATATTTTTAGTTAAGTATGCACTACACCGAGTCATATAGTTGACACAAGGTTATTATTTCGATTGGTTTGTAAATCAAGCTATTAATAAGTCTTTATTTAATCATTCTTATTTAATTCAATTCATTTATTTGTGCTTATGTAATTAAATTAAGGCACACTGTGGACGCCCTCTGCCCCATCTAGGGGGCATAGGACAATAATTCAAGTCATATAATTCAATTATGAGTAGCTTTAGAATTTGAGTTAGCTGTTTGAAATGTTTTGAAACTAATCCCAATTATGACTATACGTACAAGAAATAAGTTACATAATTTTTTCACTCTTCACGTCAAAAAGTAAGAAAATAGCTACAACACAACACCAAATCTGTCCATTTTATTGTGATTGACATGTATTTTCATTTCTATTTCCCAGCTGTGACACAAAACGTTGTGTGTGTAGGTAACATAAGCCACTTTTGGGCATAAAGAACTCTTCGACTTTAGAATGTAGGTACCTACTATTATATATATTTTATGATTGTACAAAAAAAATAATTCCATGAGATTCAAAATACTTTAGTTTTGTGTAACAAAAAAATGTATTAGCAATTTGCTCAAATCCTGGGAGTTTATATTCATATTTGATTCACATTCAGCCCGCGAATTGCTTGTAAATGTATTGTAACTTTATCGAAGCTATTACAACTTTGACGGTCGGCATGCATTAGCTATCAGTATTCGAAGGGTGAGGGTTTCCACGGCATTTTCCTTGTGTATTGGCTTTTATTGTTTGATACTTCAACTTAGTTATAATACGATGCACCTATGCTTGGGAGATTAATTTAATTAGAAACTCGATTCTGCTCTTACCGGCACCAATACTTGAATGTGAGATCCCGTTTCGTGGTTTCCGATTACGCTGGAATTTATCATACTTATGCAAGTAGGACATCTAGGTGATTTTGTGACATTACAAAGTGATAAGTACCATCAAGCTGATATGATCATAAAGGCAGTAACTAAAGGCAGTAATCGGGCAACTTGATAAGTGTTTAAAGAAAAATCAAGTCGGCGCACAAAGTTTATATCGAAAATGTTTTTCGATGATAGGTACTAGTTTTTTATGTACTGTAGTGATGACGACACGAAATCGGAGTCGATCAAACAATGTTTCGCATAATTTTGGTGTATAGTTTCGGCAACGTTCCAGCAATGCGTGGGCAGGGAAACGCTGACTAACCCATTGTGCGGAATTATGTCAAGCGACATTTTTCATTATGGCTCAAATGTGGGTGTTCCCCTGCAGATTCATTTCCATATTCAGTTGTTTTTTTTACAATAAAATACTCATTTTTCGTGACTCACTATTTGAATTCAAAATATAAGTAGATAGACAAACAATAAAATGAAATAAAAGTCACTCTTACAAATATTTAAGACAATTAATGATAACATTTGATATAGTTAAATTTTTTCACCTTTTAGGGCCGCAACACCTGCCATAAGAATGAACTCACGTAGTTAGGTATGCATGAAAATAAGTAAATAAATTAATTTGTACGCAGGTACGCTCGTAAATCATTACATAATCCCCTTCTTAGCCAGGACACATAATTTGCAAGTTGCACTTAAGTATTACACTGTATTACAGTGTGGTGCCCTGTTACGAACCCCTTCGGTATTTTTCATTACAAAATATAATACATGTACTGTGCCAACAAATATTTAATAAGGGGTGTAAATAAATATAAATAAATAAATATATTATTCGACATTCTTACTCAAATTGACTAAGCCCCACAGTAAGCTCAAGAAGGCTTGTGCTGCGGGTACTCAAACAACGATAAATGTAATATATAAATTAATAAAAAAAAATCTGTTTATTTCATTAAAAAAAAATGCATTTTTACAAACTAACTACTAATCTTAAATTAAAAAGATTGAATACTTAAATTAATTATTTTTACTTTATTACTTAAATACATAGAAAACACCCATGACTCAGGACTAAATAAAATGTAATGGTGTACAACTTGTAATGAAAATTAGACGTATTTTGTGTTTTTTTTTTCTATCGAGCTGACTTGACATAACACATAACATTAAATAAAAACTAGTTTCCATGTGATATTTTAGTGACATTTTATCTCAATTAAATAATAATAATAATAAAAACGTTTAGGCCAAGAGCCCATAAAATTGTTACATACATTTAAAATAAAAACAAGTAAAATTAAATTATACAATGAACATTAAATAACAATAAAAATAATTAAAATTAGAATTAAATTACACAATTAGCATTACATAAGATTACTTATCAATAATTATTAGAGCCCAAGCATTATTGTCCTCCATTTATTGTAAATAGGGCAGTCAAATTTACAGGTTAACACCTTTAGGATGCCGTTGCAGCTGCTACGGGCGCGATAGAGCAATGAGTCAACTTTTTTACGAATGATTGCTTCAAAACCATCCGTGCGCGCTTCAGCAAACATTCCTGACGCACTGCAAAATCGGGGCAACCGCATCAGCATCCTAAAGATGTTATTATACTGGACTCGCAACGCATTGACGGCCTTCCGAGTATATGACACCCACAGACTGCTGGCATAAAACGACTGGCAGTAAGCTTTAAAAAGCGTTATCTTTACCTGTCCGGAGCATCGAGCAAATCTGCGAGCAATCATATTTCCTCTAACCGCCAGTGCCCTGTGCTCTTTTTCTATATCATTGTCGTCATTCAGCTCATCAGTGACTATGTGACCTAAGTAGTTAAACTTTGTCACCACCTTAAGCTCTAACCCGTTCAGCATAAAAGGCAAAACACGCGCGGGTCTGGCTTTATCACACTTAAAGAAAAGTACTTCACTCTTGCCTGAGTTATACCGCAGCCCATGTTCCGCCGCATAAGCTTCACAAATGGAGACAAGCTTTCTGATAGACCCCACCTGAATTAAAGCGAGCAACAATTTACTTAATATAAAATAATTTTGCGTTCATCCCCTCTTAAGGCTAGCTATAGTTCGTATTTTTAGCACTAGAAAATAGGTAAACAATCTTGAAATGTATTTTTATTGAAAAGGTTTTTTTAAAAATCAATAACTATTATTTATGAAAGCAAAATAACGTAAATGATTTATATTATATTTATTTTTCAAACGTGTTTTTTAATAAGTCACGTCAAAATCGCTTAGTTTCTTTCTAATGTTAAAAAAACGGACTATAGTTGAACGATTACCTACATAAAAGATGACTTACGCTAGACCGGGCTGGGCCCGAGCCGAGGCGTCCGACACGTCATTTTCTATGATGGCTGATCGGTGATCACGTGGTGCTTCCATAGAAAACGAAGGTCGGAAGCTCCGGCCCGGCACCGGTCCAGTCTAGCATGAGTCATCCTAAAACTACGTTCCTGTCTTCTTGTTTTCAAATTTTGATTAATTTGTTGTTATGAAACTTTCTGCTTGTTTTCAAATGTATAACTATTAAAGTAAAGCCATCGTGCTTAGAAAATCTATATACATAATGAGATCAAATAGGCATCTATGAACTACTTATACATTAACCCCCTTATTCATGAACGTGTACTAAAGTTACGATGCTGCTGATCATCATTTGTCTCTTTCCGACGTATTGGTATGATGGATAGGGACAAACGATGATCAGCGGCATCGTAGCTTTAGAACACGTTTATGAATAAGGGGGTAACTAAACTAAATCAGTATTAAATAACTCATCCAAGCTATAAAAGCAACCTCTTTACAAACAGCATTTAATTTTTGCCTTAAGATAGTAGAGTATATACTTTGAAATAGATTTAAATGCTTGCAGTTTATTAAATGACTTAACAGCCTGATGTCTCACACTATTTCATTTCATAATAGTATTATTTAATTTAGTTAGTTTTATTTATTTTCAAATGAATATTCTCTAAAAATGTAGGTACATCATTATCATAGAGCAAACTAGAGCATTTCACTAGTTACACAAGTCCATACAAGACCCTCGTTTAATGAGGGTCCGGGTCAAGTCATTTTCAAATAATAATTCGGGCGCACTTTTACTTACTTACTTACTTACTTTTTTACTTTAATTCCCTTAAATTATCAGAATTTAATAGGAATATTCGTTCACTTTTTTAATATTGGCGGGTGTTACTTTAAAGTGAAAAAACAAGACAAATTCATGAATTAGAATTCAATAAAAACTTTACAGCAGGTGCTCGGACTGCAAGGTGCTGCGTAGCAAGTCTCGTCTCCTGGTCTTCTCTTATTGCGTTACATCTTCCTCCAATCCAATCATTCAATCAATGCAATCCTCTCTATCAGCTGTTCCATTGTCTCGGGTACGTCTACGTACACTCGTTGTTTCAGGCTACCCCTCAAATAATAATGTAGTAGGGTCAAGTCCGGGGAACGCGGCGGCCATGCGATATCTCCCCCACGACCATCAACGCAGCGCTGAAACTACAAAAGCTAGGAAGTTGAAATTTTGCACATTAAGTTGCATAGTTTATAAGAGAAATAAAAAGCGATTTGAATAACTCATCCCGTAGGGGGTTAAAAAGGGGTTTGTCAGGAAGTCATTAGCACGAGACATAGGCAGGTCCACACAGAGCGAGCATACGCGCGAGGAAATTTCCTCGCTCAGTGTGGACCCGTCTATTGATTACGAAACGTAAGGGCCGCGGTGCGTTGGCGCGCTTCTACTGAGTCTGGCCTGACGTTCGTGCACGACCGGTGGTAGGACTGCAGGTATAAAACCAGTATTTGGCGTGGTGTTGTTTTTATTATAAACGAAAAAAAATTGAATGTTTCATCTTGCTCGCACCTACTCCGCTCACTATGGCTAACAACGAGTTCAATATACCTGATCGTCCGTCAGAGTAAATTTTTTGTATGTGGTACAATTAGGTCTCTATTGTTTCCCATAAAGTTTTAAGTCATAATGTATTATTTGTCAGCATTTTCATTAGCCATAATTAGGTTTTTCTCAAACACGCGTATCTTTTCAGGATTGCCATAAAACAAACCTAACTTTTCTATAGGATAACCTAAGGAAATTCCTGAAAAGTTAACGGTTTCAGAGTTATGACTAATGATTGTATGACTATCATTACATTATGACTTTCAATAATTATGTCAAACAAAGCGATCCGGGTACAAATTTTATTATGTTAAGCTAGGAACCTGAAATTTTGTACAATATTTTATTAAAATACAAGCTAACTGACTTCCGCGTTTTTGACAATTCATCTCCTAAAGTGTTGAAAAGGGGTCGAGCACAATCTTTTATGAGGCAGGGGCTGGCAACTACGTAGAAAAACACAATATTAAAAATAAGAAAAGTAATTTCAGGGTTATTGAAAGTTCGTTCTCTTTGGGCACTAACAATGGGTTGAAAAATATTTTTTCAAATAAGAAACTAAAAACTAAACGACCTAATCCGCAGAGCACTCGGTACCGTCTCCATACCAGCAACCCTGGAGCCAGTTGGTTTATCAGCGGCAGATGGCAAAAGGCCCGACGGCTGCTCGCTCGTACCTTGGTTCCTGGGGCGGCCCCTGGCGTGGGATGTAACATGCGTTGATACGCTGGCCCCATCTCATGTCCGGCGCTCTGCCAGGAAGCCGGGGACGGCAGCAGACGACGCCCAAATTGCCAAGTGTCGCAAATATGCATTTTTAAAAAGTAATTATGTATTTGCGGCACTTGCGATTGAAACTTTCGGTCCTTGGTCGTCCGACACCAAGAAACTAGTAAAAGAAATTTCTACTAAACTAGTCTGGGTGTCTGGCGACCTACGAGCTGGCGCTTTTTTCGCACAAAAACTTAGCCTCACTGTGCAGAGAGGGAACGCGGCCAGTGTCCTGGGAACAATGCCTCAGGCTAATTTAGGCTTAGTTTTTTGATAATATAGCTATTGTAATTGATTATGTAAATATATATTTTATAACATTTTTCAGAATAAACTGGAAAAGAAACTAAAATAAGAAACTTGAAACTTCGTAAAAAGGCAAATTTTCCCATAAGCGTGTAAGCTTGAGGTTGAAAGTTTGTATCGAGAACATGTTTTTACAAGCTTTTTATTAACTTGCAGTGTACCTATGTATGTACGGGTCAAATCTTGCAAGTTAAATTTGAACCACTTCCCGGTTACCGATGAAGATGAATATTTGCATACATATATGTAAGTCGGGTGACAATGCAATATTATCGTACCATAGAGTAGACGTGATGATAGAGACAGGAGGAGGCCATAGGAACTCTGTGATAAAAAAATGCAACCTAATTGTGTTTGGGGTTTTTAGAAGTGTCTCGATGAGTATTAGTTGCCTGTAGAAAGAAAAATACAGTCAGCGATAAAAGCTTGTACCAAAAATGAACCAATATAAAAATCCACGCGAACGAAGTCGTGGGCAACACCTTTTATATTCACACACACAATATTTTATATTCGGGTGTATGTTGAAATTGTTATTACCCACAACATACAAGCTTTTTGAATAAGGTATAAAGTGTAGGTATATACTGTATAGCGATTGCTTACCAAATCTGAAATATTTGTTACCTCTACGTTGAACTTAAAATGTCAAACATTTGCTTAATGTGCTACGTGTAAAAGTATTTTAGCTTCACCTTTTCTAAAAATATCACCCATCTAACTTAATGTGTCTATAAAAGGTCATGCATATATTAATAAGAAGTAAAACTCTTATAATCATGTACAGATATTTGTTTATTTACAGTCTTATTTAGTAGTCTTATTTATATTATAAGATAGTGTTCAACTAGAAAATCGAAAGTTTACTTTTAATTTATGTTAAAAATGTTAGATCAAACCCTAATACCCAAATATCTGTAAAAAATATTCCTTTAATCACACGCTTACAACCTATTGCAGTACCAATCCTTCCAAATAAAAACTAATTGAGTGCGCAGATAACAACAGCACTTTGATGTATTACCAACGCGCGGAGGTGATTAATTGCTTCATTACAGCTAAAACATTTAGTAGATACACTGTAACGCAGTTATAGATAGAGGTACAGTCGCAGATCACACACCTACTTACAAGATGGAGCATAATTTATACATAACATTTGTTACACATTGGCGTTACTTTACTAATCTGGCACGAGAGCACGATCACAAATTTCAGCTACGTTTGCATTTACAACCAGGACCAGTATTTAAATTTTATAATCTAGCTTGGTTTTGATACGATCCGATGGCTTGCGCTTTTTGCTGCGCGTGAAATGCATTTCGTGTCGTATCAACCTTTAAATAATAAGAAGAAGGTTATTTTTTTTATTTCTTTTTTTTTATGAATATTGAAAAAAGTGTTTTTTAGGAGTGAATATTCTTAAAATGTTGTTTACCGTGTCTCGCAAACAATTAAGACGCGACACGCGAGCCTCTTAGCGCCGCTGTGTACACAACGATTTAGGTTTATTTATTTCATAATATTGAACTAAAACATAAATTATTCTACACTATTCTATACGAATGCGTGATGACATCGCCTCTTAAACGCGGTCTTCTTATACGCTATATAAAACGGAGTTCATGGATGGTAGTCTATGGGTACAATATGTATATCCACGGCTTTGGAAGACACCCAATCGCCCACGCGCGTCAAATGGCGGATCTCTGGAGCATAGAAACCTCTCAAGAATAGCTACGCTTATTTATTTTTATTAGTAAATTTTTTATATGTATACGAGTACAAATGCTATTTTAATATCAATAGAGAGCAATACATAAACGTTTCTATTGATCGTTAGATTAGCTGTACAGTCATTATTGTTATTATTGATGAGGCCCGGAAACTGCAATTCGTAATTAATGAATAGGTACATAGATGAATACGTGTATAAGACAACTCCTCAATTTTTTGCAATTCCTAAAATGCTTTAAGAGAGAGTTACTATGGTCATTGGTCATGGTAATAAGTCACCTCTCACACTCGCAGCTCACCTCCCGAATTACTGTAATAATTAAAGTATTTTAAACTGATTGACATATAACGGGTCAAACGATTAAAAGCAGAAAATCGAAAACAATTTCGACAAACATAAATAAGTCTTTGTTGTTTCATGTTTCCGTTTCTAAGGTTCCATTCCACAGCTCAAAGAGAATTTACTTTATTTTAAGTATAAAGCGAATGATTCATTATAAGGTGAAACACCTTTATATTCTGTTGAAATAATATTTTATTAGATATACCCTTTGACGTAAAGTTTCGTTTAGGTATTATTAGATATTCGCAAACTAAGTATATTCATCTAAGATACTGTTTTTTAAACAACAAGGGTATTTTAATGCACTACATTAAAATGCAAGACAATTTGAATGTGAAATAAAAAGCCGGGAAAGTTTCAGCTATGAAATGATATATATAATTATATATTACAAGTTGTTGCTCACGACTTCTTTCGCGTGAATTTTGATAATGGTTGTTTTTATTTCTTCATGAACGTTGTGCAGCAAAAAATAGCAGTTGGGTTCATATGTAGATACTACGTATTATTCGTCTGTCACAATGTCTTCCTACGGAGTCCCAAGTCCCTCTTAAAGACCTATAAATTTAACCGATTTGCTAGACCGAAGTGTACCCATAAGTGCTCCGTGCTCCGTAAACAAAGTTTTGTCCTGAGTATTAAAAACATTTGATCTCGATACAAACTTTCAACCCATGTTTAACCGCTTTAGGAAATGAATATAAAAAAACCGCTGGAATCACTTTTCTGCTTTTCAGATATAGTAAATTTTTACGAAGTTTCATGTCCCTCACTAAAATATAGTACATTTAAATGCAAGTGTGTCATTATTTACGACTCCCGACATCTCTTTTATGAGCCATTGGCGAATTAAAGACACGGGACAAGTAAATAGTGACACTTACTCACGTACATTAAACGACGTTTTTTAATGCATTTGCGAAAAAATTGCAATAAAACAAATATTGGTTACATAAGTATTACACTTACAGACCTTACAGCAACAAATTTTCCCTTGGACTTTAATAATATTGTTAATTCAGCACTATACACTACGTACAGCGATGATTTTCATTGCAAAAAATAATCCCAACAATTCATTTCATACAAAAACACTCTCACAGTTGCAATTTAAGTTGAATTATTTTGATACAACTAAATTTTAAGTGAAGTGAAAATACTGAAAATAGCGGGCGCCGGTTTTACTTTTTAATCTTTCTTTTTTTCTGTTCACCACAGTCAACGTGGCAATGATAGTTTCATTCAGCCAGTAATAAAAAAATGTTTTAGAGAAATATCGTAATATATAACATTTTATTTATACAAAAACAAATAAATATTTAATGTATATGGTGTAGTAATAATATTTTTGGTCATAATAAACGTGTAATAGTGAAATAAATATATATATAAAGTGTTTGGTCATCCAATCTCTTTGGTGTGGTCGTATGGATTACGGTCAGAAATAAATTTAAAAGAGTTGCAAAAATAAAAAACACTAGTTCACAAAAACCATTTTTGCTTACGCTAAATAGTTAAGTAAAGTAGCACGTTTTGAGCATAATAAACGTGTAATAGTGAAATAAATATATATATATAAAGTGTTTGGTCATCCAATCTCTTTGGTGTGGTCGTATGGATTACGGTCAGAAATAAATTTAAAAGAGTTGCAAAAATAAAAAACACTAGTTCACAAAAACCATTTTTGCTTACGCTAAATAGTTAAGTAAAGTAGCACGTTTTGAGCAACTCTATTAAAAAATATTGTTTTTAAAACAATCTTTTAACTCCCTTTTAACCACTTTGGAGGATGAATTTCCAAAAACGCTGTAATTACTTTTCTTGTATTTTAATAAAATATCTTTTCACGAAGTTTCAAATTGTTGGCTTAAAATAAAATTTATTTTACGAAAAAACTTTCATCCCCAGCGGGGTTAAGTTTACCAAAATTGTTTCTTATTTGTCTTGTACACATAAAAAATTTACATTTGAATCACATTTGCTCGAAAAAGATCTTATTTCATGCAGGTATACAGGGTGTACTGAAGGACAAAGGCCTATACTGATCCCGGGGGACTTATGTATTGTGAAAAAAAAGCTATAATTCCCTCGGGAGTTACAGATTTTTTTTTATGCCAGTAACTTAGGAACCAAGTTGGTAGATGTCAGTTTTACTTTTAAAATACAAACGTTTATAAATTATTTGATTAATTTTATACCCGTTTCATTTGTGCAACGGGGGGGGGGGGGGGGGGGTAAGTGAAATTTTGCAAACGAGTTACACACAATGATTTTCATCACACTTGCGAAGAAAAAGTTTAATTTTAAGCGAATTTATTATTAAATTCAGTGATATTTTAAAACTTCGTTCTCAATTTTGTCATTCTTTCACGGGTTAGGCATTAAAGGCACAGACTTATCCGGCATTTAACCACGATTAAAAATTCTGTAAAAATATTTTAACCGGCTATTAACTTCATCCAATTAGATATTTTTTTACCATAAACACCAAAAATAAATTATAAACGTCAGTATTTTAAAAGTAAAACTAATTTATACCTACTTGGTTCGTATAAGTTAGTAATGCAATTAAAACAATCTTCAACTCCATATATCCTAAGTCTTAGTACCGACTTCTATCATATCATTTACTAATACATACGTATAAAAGGAATGATATTTTGCATTCCTTTTTGAAAGCCGATTTTAACGTCAGTTTTTTTATCCGTTTGATGCACTGGTATATGCAGCCCTATCTCCATCTATTTGTGTCTGTGAACTAGACGTGTCCGACGATTTTTCCACGCCCCCGCCGCCGATAAATTTGATCGGCGTACAATCGGCGTGGAAATTATTGATACTTATTGCATGTTACATAATGAGTAGATAGTGTCAAAGGTATAATTTAAAGATGCTTATGCTTTTTCACTTATTATTTGCCAGTGAAATAAATTGGCATCATTTTTGTCGTTGCGATGGTAGCTGCGATAAAGATTTACAGTTAATTAAAACAAGATCTAGTTTTTGGATTACATGTTATTATTTGATATTTTATTTGACGACCGGTTTGGCCTAGTGGGTAGTGACCCTGCCTACGAAGCTGATGGTCCCGGGTTCAAATCCTGGTAAGGGCATTTATTCGTGTGATAAGCATGGATATTTGTTCCTGAGTCATGGGTGTTTTCTATGTATTTAAGTATTTATAAATATTTATATATTATATATATCGTTGTCTAAGTACCCTCAACACAAGCCTTAAATATTGAGCTTACTGTGGGACTTAGTCAATTTGTGTAATAATGTCTTCTAATATTTATTTATTTATTGTACGGCTTTTTTATATATAGCATTTTGTTTTACGTTAATAATCTCTTGATAGTCAGTTTCATCAGTAAAGTGTCGTCAAAGAAAATAGCAGGTTTATGTCAACAAATAAAGAGCTTATTGACATAAACATGCTATTTTCTTCTTAGAAACTCCAGCCACGATTTTAAACGTGTGTTTTATGAATTTTCTGTGACATTGGTGACACGCATAAGGGTAATTGTATATTTTGTGATGTGTAAATTATATATATCATTGATATATATTATATGATTTACTTATCACACAATATACAATTATACGTAATATTACACATTTCATAGGAATTTATATGGTGATAATCAGTTTGTTTTATTTCGCATTAATATAAAAAGTTACACTTAGTGACAATCAAAATTATTAAAGTCAGCTTAAAGCATCATATCATAATAAATAATAGAAACAATTAGAAAATAAAATCGGCAAGAACAGGTAACGGGTTATTATTGAGCTTCCAAATAAATAAACAGAATTGAGCATTTATGTCACATAAGTTCACCACGAGAGGGGCTTAACTTTGAGGGGTACTTTTATGGATTACCGTAAAATGGTCCCACTTTCCTCCAATATTTGCTCCAAATGAAGGAAAATCAATTATTAAATTTATTCTTATGAATTGATATTAATGAAGCAGGAGGTCCCGGGTTCAAATTCTTGTAAGGGCATTTATTTGTGTGTTGATCACTGATATTTGTGTCTGAGTTATGGATTTTATTTATATATAAGATTAGGATAGCTAAAGTTACAGAAAATGTGTGTTACTCTAGGCTAAGTCGAAAATCGTACAATTTCCTTCGTACAAAAATCGCATTTGGCAGTTGACATAGAATAGAGTAACAGCTCCAAACGTCCGGCAGTGCCGTTCTCACAACTATTATTGGGCTCAAATCAAATGTATTAAAAGAGAAAAACGAAACAGCCAAAAAACATTAACGATTCCAGCAGGTGGTGATGGGCTTATGCAGGCAAATATGAAAAATGGGGCCGTAAAAAGCCGCCACTGAATGCGCTAGGAAGAAGCTGCCTATCACTCCAACAGAAATAGTAATAAATAAATATACTTACAATTATCGAAACTAAAATTGGAGTTATTCTAAATACCTTAGTTTGTTCTAAATCGCATCAGTTTTATTAATTTAAAGTTTACAGTTTTTTTTTCGGTACACCCCTTACCTACATATTTGGGTTGCCTCTATTTATTTTGGCCAAAAATAGGCAGCAATTACGGTGAAGTAATAAGGGACCATAGAGCTGTCCTAATATATACTCAAAAGATGTATTAGACCCGCGTATGTGGCCTTTGTACATAAAAAAACGGACGACCTATATAGTTGCCAGTTTATGACTTCATATTGTCGGGTGAGAATACGTTCGTGGCATACAGTACTTACATTATTATGCAGGAGAGCGAAAAAAAGCAAAAAAAAATATTGTTGTGAAACAAATTGTGACATGCCACAAAGTTTTGGATATATCACTTTTTTTTAAATTTTCTGTTATCAGAGTGTATTATCCAATAGTAAAACGAGGCTATAATCAACTAGGAACCCTTATAGTTTCACCATGTCCGTCTCTCCCCCCTCTCTAACTTTTGAACCATAGGTCTAAAAAATATGAAAAAATCATAGAAGTAGAGCTTAAGAAAGACATTAAATGAAGACTATAGCGGACTTTAACAGTTTAGCTGTTCTTGAGTTATCGCAATGTCTCCTTCATAGTAAAAAGACGTCCATCCACAGTTAAACGTTATTAAGACATTAAATGGGTTGTTAAAGTTATTTGGCATTATTCATGTAAATAAACTAAAATTGAAGATAATTGCTTATTTTACCCATTCTACTTTTTTGTAATATTTAATTTATCTAAAACAGTTTCATTGGCTGTATGAGTAATGCCTATAGAGTGTGGATTTAAGAGGAGAGAAATCTCTTATGATAGAACTGTTGCAAAAGTGTCCAGCTGTCAGCTATAAATAATAGTTCCAAATCTCTCCAGAGTAGCGCTAGAGTAGCTTAGATTAGGCGTTATTGACGGAGTGAAGTGCGCTGTCTATGATTTGATTTTTTGTTCAAGTACTCTAGGTATTGTAGCGCCACCTATTTAAGGTTTTTTGATGACACTTTTTGGTATATGGAGATTTCTTTCCTTACCTCCACCTTCCATAGTAATGCCATTGACTATTGGCAGTTTTTAGGACGAAAGAATAAAAAAATATAAATAAGAGGCAATCCTGCTAATTTTATATTCATATTCATATTCGTTTATTGGACTCATGTACAATGCATTATTGCTATACTTTACTTTTTCATACTTTAATGAACAAAATCATTTAATAGTTTTTCGCTATTGGATATTTATCTACGGACATGAAAATCTCCGATTACAAGTAAGTCCAAAGGAAAAAATCATGGCCATACGTCTATTACTTTAATTAGGTACTGATTATGCAAATTTTTCTATTTGTTTAACTGGGGTGAAAGGTACAATTTCATCCCTTGGTTAACAATCTACTATACTAATAGCTCCAGTTTAGCTTATTGTGACGGAAGGGTAACTACGGATCCCTACACTGTGCATGACCCAATATGCTTTTGGCCGGTTTTTCGTGTTCTGAATATGCTTTTACGATTGGCGTGCACTAACCGAAAAATAGCATAATTCCGGCGGGTGCATTTTCAGCGACTCCTGTCGCCTTAGGCAAATTGTGACATATTGCCTTCCTTCTTCGCTCCATTCTGGAATACGGGTCACTTTTAATGACATTACTGTTATATTTATTGTGTCCATATCATATCACGGACCGAGTTTGTTGCTGGAAAAATAATTTACAAACAAGGCAGCTTAGGTTGGCAAGTTGCGTACTGACTAAACTTTATCTATGAATGAACTATAGCATTCATTAGGTATTCCATTTTGAATATATATAAAAAAAATCTTACTTATCTAAATAATAAACTGGAATACTATACGGAGAAAGTGACCAAGGTAATACCTAACTAATATCTTTAATTATTGTATTATTGCACAGCCAATGTTCAATATTATATTTACTTTTTTTGCCTTGTTATACATATAGGGGAAAGGTACAAAAGTGTAGACATATCCTTGACGTCGACTTAACTACCTTGCCAAGGATCAATTTAAACTTCGTAATTCATTTAGCATTCAATCCGGAGGTCGCGGGTTCTAATCCTGGCTCATACCACTGAGTTTGTCGGAAATTATGTACGAAATGTCATTTGATATTTACCACTAGCTTTTCGGTGAATAAAAACATCGTGAGGAAACCTGCATATATCTCCTAAGGAATTCAAAGGTGTATGCGAAGTCCCCAATACGCATTGGGCTAGCGTGGGGACTATAACCCGAACCACGCCCGAACCCTCTCGCGCATGAGAGGAGGTCTTTGTCCAGCAGTGGGACGTATATAGGCTGAATTATTATAATTATGTCCGTCTTTTACAAATTCTCGGGACCATGGGGTCGCGGGCATTTGGAAGGCGTGCGTGGGGCCGAAGCCAACACGTAGAGGCCCCTTGTAATAAGACAATTTACTCTAAATGTAACTTGACACAAACCGACGATTATCCCTGTTCACACTATAGCAGTGCACCCAAGGACATAAGCCCCGGTTAGTGTAGGACTATTGTAAAAAAAGGGTACCAAAATAAACCGGGCTATTGGGTTGAGTTGCAAGTGGACTGGTAACCGGGACTATGGAGAATACTATGGCACCTGCCCTGATCATATGTCTTTAAAAACACGACAAAATGGGCAGGTGGTGACTTGCCAACTCACAATATGGGTCCCCGAAAACGGCCGCTCGCACGGAGCGACAAGGGGACAACATTGCGTGAGCGGCTCAGGGTGTGGAGAGGTGTACGCCGCTTTCTACCCAGTGTCTGTAAGCAGCCACTGTGCCAACTCGCGTCTTATGCAAATTTCACTTCCACCCTGCGAGCATATAGCTCTGTCACCCCACTCTGGACGGCCGGTAAAGGCAAGCCAGAGGTGAGAGTCCTGCGGCCCCTGCTCAGTGTTCACTCCAGCCGACCAATCAAGGCAAGCCGGAGAGAGGGGCCTGACCGACTCTCAGGGGTATGGGACCCAAGGGACGTCACTTCCCATTCAGCTCGCCACAAGCTGCCCTGGGGGCTTATTATTATTATTATTCATTTAGCAATGATGATTTGATGAAAAATTGTCTTAGAGGCACCTATGAAATAATGCGACGTTAACACGGCTATATCTGTCAATTTATTTCCAATGACCCTAACAGGTATAACGGCCAATCAAATTAGATAAAAAAAAAGCGTTTTGAGGAATTATTTTCCAACAAGCTGCGATTAGGCTACGCGCATCACACCTTAGTAGGTATGTATGTTTATATATATCTGACAAGCATGTCTAGTATAACTATAAGCCCCTCTCAAAATAGCTGCGCATAGGACCGGGTAAGTGCTGCCTTGTAAGTATGTCAGAACAATTGATTCAGTGGGTGGGTACTACCCCTGATATTCTTGAAATTAAATGCATGGCCTTCGGCGAGCGTGCAACCTTTTACCTTTCTAGGACGGGTCTCTGCCATTTTACAGGCATGACAAGATATTGTACTATGCATATATAAAAGATAATGAAGCCTTAAGATTATATTTATAAGGGATTTTTAAAATAAACTTCGTGAATAATTTTGAACTTAACTTGACCTTTTTGCTTTGTCAAGTTCATTTGTTTTTAGTTGAAGGTATATTTGGGTCAACTCCGTAGATTGCGTAGTTTATGAGGTTTAGTTAAACTTCTAATTTTTACTGCAATGTATGTGACTATTACACCGACACGGTTTCCACGACCAGTCTGGCGTAGTGACCCTGCCTATGAAGCCGATGGTCCTGGGTTCGAATCCCAGTAAGGGCATTTATTTGTGTGATGAGCACAGATATTAAATATTAGTTCCTGAGTCATGGGTGTTTTCTATGTATTTAAGTATTTGTATACATATTACATATATTATATCGTTGTCTGAGTACACACAAGCTTTTTGAACTTACCGTGGGACTGAGTCAATTTGTGTAATAATGACCTATAATATTTATTTCTTTTATTTATTATATCTACTTTATTTCGTTTACTTCATGTATTTTATTAACTTTGTTTATTTTATTTATTTTACTTACTTTATTTCATTTATAATCTTCATTTAATTATTTATGTATTTATTTATTCATTCAATATTATTTATTTATATAAGTATGACGGGTAATTTATCTAGATATTGTAAGGTGACATTTGGATGGCAACTGCAGCTGCATTACTGATACGACATTACTGCTGCTGCTTTGACGCGGCAGCTGCATCTGTCAATTTCCTTAATGAAGATTAGGGACAGATTGATTGATCATAATCAATTAAATTGAGAGATACAGAAACAGAAATTGTCACAACAGTAATGCAGCTGCAGTTGCCATCCGAAAGTCACCCTAATAGTTAAACCCTAACAGTGGCCTTACTAAAGAGCTAAACTAAGTTAGCCGTGTGGATTTCAAAACCAGACGTCATGGGTCAAAACCCCAGTTTGTACGGTTTCACTTAACGTACGAAATACAGGCGCAACTGCACTTCGGCAAATGAAAATATTGTTATGTAACTGCAGGAATAATGTAATAAGATCTAGTTTAGGTAAAGAGCTTAGATGGCAATTCTAGGAATTAGGTTGCCACGAAAAATTGCAGACCCCAGACTTCTTTTGAATGCAACCGAGATGTTCGGTGTAATTCCTCGGTGAAACGCTTTGTATCTCTGTATCACTCTAACATATCAGTGCAACAGTGACAGTTACGGTTGGTTCGCTACGGAGCGTAAGCGATTGACATGTTGGCTACACACCAGAGGCAACACGTCGAACGTGGTACGCGGTAGGTCCTCAGAGGGCATACCGCGAACCACGTTCGACGTGTTGCCTCTCAGTCGCACTTGTACATTTGTACGTAAGTGTGACAGGGAGGCAACACGTCGAACGTGGTTCGCGGTAGGCCCTCTGGTATCGTAACGATACGCGTCAAACTTCAGGGCGTAGTACGTATGTATGTACGTACGATTGTACTATACATATATCACATTAATATCTCAAACGATCACCTAGCGTAACGCTCAGACCAAGATTACACCCCTCAGGAGACTTCACTGGCTTCTTTATTATTTTTAACATCAGAAAGTCGACTGTTGCGGTAAGGAGCTTGTCTTTTTACTACCATAAAACGGTTTTATAAATACACCAAGATTACGAGAGTTGGCACCAAAAATATTTATATAAGTGTTAAAGAATTATTTAAAAAAATGTGTCAGCTTCCACTTTGCTTTTTCACAATTCAAATTCAAAGGAATAACGAAATGTTACGTAAAGTGGTTGTGTGCTAAAAAAAATTGGCATTTTATAATGCACTTAACGTACGACGGTTATCCGTCGGATAAAAATGAAATACTTACGACTGTTATGTATTTATAAAATGAAGACCTATTTGATCCCACGCACATCATGAACATGCGGTAAATTCGATTAAAACACAGATTGTACGGAGCACTAAATATTGAAAGATTCATAAATTTTTAACAAAAAAAAGTGCCTTAGTGCAGGAATATTCAGCTTTTTAATAATATTTGGAAAGTTCTTCTTAATTCAGAGCACATATGCGAAAGTAATTCTCTCTCTTTCTGTATGTCACTTACTTATTTCAATAAGTTTAAAGGCCTTGTGTTCGTTTAGTAGATCGGATATTCTACAATATTATTAATATAGTCACCCTGCATAGGCTGAAGCGACTTACATGAGGTAAAATAAATATATAATGTAATTACTGTTTAAAAGCTTCAACTCGAGAAAAGTGAGCTCCACCTTCTTGTTCCCGTATAGTATGGTTGGCAAATTCTCCTCTCCTTGGAATTTTAAATAATAGTGCAGTGCCCAACAGGGTTCACAAAGACCTAGCTTATAAGTTTACCACCCGTACAACTTTGTGAATTTGCAATAAAATATTGAGTATGTTGGGTATGGTGGAAATCATTCATAATACCATTTTCGTAATGAGAATTAATCATTTGTTGCTGTGTATTTACAGTGTGTATAACTAGCGCAGGAACAGCGCATATTTGAGCATATATGCGTATTTAATTCAGAAAATCCCAGGTTAGATATGTGACGTTCCCGAAGCCTGCCAATTTCAACCCTCCCACGCTCAGTACTTATTAAAATTGTTACTGTATTTAATGTCGCAATTTATATCAATAAACCTGCTTCTGTTTATTATATTTGTCTCCTATCTTTACTATACCACTTCCAATTAAGTGCTACAATTAAATTGTAATGGTTATTGTTTATTCAGGCACCACTTATATATAATTACAATCTTTATTGCACAAAAGAACGCCTTAATAATGAAAAAAGCAACCTTTAACAGAGAACGTAATCTCTTTGTGAGTCATTGCTTCTATATTTGGCGGTCTAAAATTATTTCATATTTTATTTACGTCCATAGAGGTAGTTAGTTATACTAATTATCGATAGTTTTCAGAATTACAAGGTGTACAGTGCTTAGTGGAAATTGCCTCGTATGAATTTATATAGCTTTTTTATTTGTTAATATGTGTGTAAAGAAAACAATATTTATTTTCTATCCTAAATCCATGATGGATACAAACATCTACCTATGATCGGAATTCAGGCATCTTTGCATCTGACTGTACTGACATTTTTCTCGAGGTAGAGTAGGTCATTCTCTTAGGAGGCCACTTTCGAGTTAAGCCTCGTTCTGACGTCACTTTCGAAGTCACTTTCTGAGTTCGTCACTTTCTGAGCTCGTCACTTTCTGAGTTAATGACTTTTTTTGGCAACCAGATTCGCTACTCTGGTTGCTGGTCCATTGTTTGTGCAAGTACATATACGGTTAAATCTTACTCTGCCAAAAAGTGACGAACTCGGAAACCAGATGACATACGATCGCTTTTATGTCCGACATACTTTTTTTTTGTGGACATTTAAGGGAAATCCGTATCTACAAACGATATAGAAAAATTGTCTCGGAATCCCTTATTTTGTATGGATTCTGGAGATCTCTAATGATAAATCTGAGGTCAAAATGTAATAACCGGCCAAGAGCATGTCGGGCCACGCTCAGTGTAGGGTTCCGTAGTTACTCTTCCGTCACAATAAGCTAAACTGGAGCTTAAAGTATAGTAAATTGTTAACCAAGGGATGAAACGGTACCTTTCACCCGAGTTAAACAAATAGGCAAATTTGCATAATCAGTACCTAATTAAAGTAAGTCTTTTTACTATGAAGGGAAAACTTTTTGCGATAACTCAAAAACAGCTAAACTGATCATGTCCGCTATAGTTTTCATTTAATGTCTTTCTTAAGCTCTACTTCCACGATTTTTTTCATATTTTTGGACCTATGGTTCAAAAGTTAGAGGGGGGGGGGACACAATTTTTTTTTCTTTCGGAGCGATTATCTTTGAATATATTCACTTTATCAAAAATGTTTCTTGAAAACCCCTATTACTTTTAAAAGACCTTTCCAACGATACCCCACACTCTAGGGTTGAAGCGAAAAAAAAAAATCACCCCCACTTTACGTGTAGGGGAGGTACCCTAAAAAAAATTAAATTTTTAGATTTTATTGTACGACTTTGTCGGCTTTATTGATTTATATATCCATGCCAAATTTCAGCTTTCTAGCACTAACGACCACGGAGCAAAGCCTCGGACAGACAGACAGACAGACAGACAGACAGACAGACAGACAGACAGACAGACAGACAGACAGACAGACGGACATGGCGAAACTATAAGGGTTCCGTTTTATGCCATTTGGCTACGGAACCCTAAAAAACGGCCATCATCTTGAATTTATGCATTTTTAGTACCTAGACGAAGAGCCACAATACCCATAAATATTAACGCTTCAACTGTCCCTCGCTTTCGCTACTGGGGGCCTACCGCGAAAACTGAAATTCGCAAATAGCGGGGATCTTTTTCTTTTACTCTCACTAAGACGCAATTGCAGCGACAGAAAAAAATGCCCGCAATTGACGATCTTCGGTTTTCGCGGTTATAGCCCGCCTGACATGATCGATAAATCCGTGCATGACAGGTAATGCAAAAATGTATAGAGCCATCCATTTCCAACGTCGTCGCGTAGACGTGACAGAGTTAGGTTGATGGTGTATGTCATGTACTCGTAATGCACCGACAGTAAAAGTGTTAATAGGCTTTAATTACAATGTGATTACAAGTTTGCCAGTTCAAAATTAGTTCCTCTACTGAAGCTACATACGTATGTCTCTTTATAATTAATTGGTCAAATTATTGATGTGTTAATAATAATGCCCCGTGACCTTTCATTGATTTAGACCAAGGCACGCAGAGTTATCCCATGTTAACTATCGGTATTCGTAATCGTGTAAGCTTGTGACCTTTTCAGATACCTTTTATCGAGGTTATCGAAATTTGTTCCAATCCGACTAATTTTTCAATGACTTTTTTAGGATTCCATACCTCAAGAAGAAAAAAATGGTCAAGTGCGAGTTCCGAGGGTATCGTACAAAATTTCGAATATCTCACACGTATCTCATGATAAGGAGAAAAGATTGTTGAAGTACATATACTAAGCATAATTGTGTCATCTATCGGCCAATTGCCTAACTAATTTGAGCGACGTGTATGTATGTTGGTTTTGAAGGATAATTCTTTATCATTTGAACCGATTTCAACATTTTAAGTGTAATCACAAAGAAATCCCAATTTAAAAAAAACACCCGCAAAGGGGGTTCAAATCAAATTGGAAAATTGTTTTTGTTAATTATAAAAAAGTTGTCAAGGTAAAGGTGTGATTATATTTTTCCTGTAATATTGATAATAGTTTTTTTTTTTTTTATCTATGTTAATGTTATGTAAAAATTTCACAACTTTTCGTCAAAAATGTTTTGAAATATTACATTCGAGCTCTTTCAAATGATACCCCACATGACTAGACTTCCGTCTTCCGTCTTAGACTTTGAAATTTTGCCCCCAAATTAGAAAATAAACAAAAAAGTGCTAACTGTAACGTGTGATGCAGTCGTGATGTGATGTACAAGACGCCAAGTTGTTAAACGTTGAGTGATTTTCTATCGGCCTAAGCGACTAATTAGCTGGCCAACTAACTAGATAGGTGCGTCATATATATTATGTATAAATTATTGGTAATTTTAAAGTTATTTAAGAAAATATGCGAAAACTGACCATCTCGCCCCTGTCCCTTCTCATTATCTGCTAAACTGCAAGTCAAACATGACATCCTAAAGAAACAAAATATTTGTTAAAAGAATTGTGTGATTACGGAACCTTTGAACCGCGAGACCTATACTCAAAATTTCCCGTGTTTTTTTGCAGCCCGTCGACACGCGTAGCAGTACCTATCAGCAATTATCATTAGAGTAATTGTTTCAGTTCAGGCCTTAAATAGGTTAAATTTAATAGACTCGGCAGTTTTTCCAGCTAATGATCTAATGAATTGGGTAATTCCAGTTGCAAAAGGGTAGGCAAATAAAACTGTCAACACATCAGCTGTTAATAAAAATTAGTTTTATTATATTACAGTGAATTACTTGGGACAATAAGTAGATTTTTTTTAATGTCAACTTAACATCTATACCTACCAGCAGTTATCTCCATTCACAATTCACTGATAAAATTTCTCCACTTCAGTCAAGATTAACATAACCTAAAAGTCAACACAAAATGGAATCTGTCAAGCAGTCTATAGATGAAATGACAAAGAACTTCAATGAGCAGATGGCGACCTTCCAGAACCAGCTTGAGAAGAATGCTCCGACGAATCCCACAGTTTCATCGCTGGCGGCAGAGTTCAATGCCTTTAAAAATTTCACAATAAAAGCACTGGAAGCACTACAGTCACAGGTAAAGCTGCTGGCTAAGCAGGTAGACCAGCAGGAAATGAGGACCCGTCGTAAAATGCTCCTTTTCCATGGCGTCACCGAAGCCAAAGATGAGAACACATCGGAACGGGTGCTTGAACTACTCAGGAAGCACTTGAAGTCCGACCTGGCTCTGAAGGATATTGCCCGCAGTCATCGCATGGGCCGGCCGCGAGGCAATCAATCTCGGTGCATTCTTGTGAAGTTTCGTGACCTCTCTGATCGTGACACTGTGTGGTATGCCAAAACTGCACTGAAGGGAACGGGCATTACGCTATCAGAATTCCTAACGAAGCCCCGGCATGATGTGTTTATGGCGGCCCGAGATCGTTTTGGAGTGCGTGGCTGCTTCACTCGTGATGGAAGTGTTTTTGTTATCGGTGCGAACAACGAACGCCGCTGCGTAGCATCTCTCGAGGACGTTAATAAAATCCAAGTGGACGCTGATGCTAATAAGGTTGAGCCCGGGACTTCTTCAAACCAGTCGGACAAAGAGGCTAAAAGGCTCCGAAGGCAAGCGGCGAAGTTGCGCACTTAGTACTTATTATAGAATCATATTACTTTCTTTTTTTTGATATTTTTAAATCCGGACAAAGCTTCTATTGATTAATTTTAGTGTGACTTTCATCCATAGTCGTATAATGTAGTTGTTTTCGTACCCACTTTTCTCTATAATGTAATTACTTGCGTATTACTCATTTCATGTTGTTATTGTTAAATTAAGGTATTTTATGGCTCGAATTTGGCACTTGGCAGTGACAGTACTGACCTTTCTTTTTAAGTTTTATAATGTTGCCAGGGTTTAAAGTAACGTTACGTTACAAATAACGTTATCTAGATCGTTTTTCTGTAATTTTATTTTTGTGTTGAAATGTTTTAACATTATGAATTGTATTACTGCTGGCGGGTAGTAGAATGAAATTTAGTCTTATTTTTATTTTTGTACGTAGTCATTTTATATTTTAATCATATTCATATTTTTATACATATATATAACTATATAATTTAATTTTTATGACACAACCTAGTTTAGCTTGCGACAGTGATAGTGGTGATGAGTTTATTTCTTTGTCGTCTGGTGAAGGTGACGACAGTTTCCACAGCCTTCCGCCCTCCCTTCATGACATACTTAACAGACAACTAATCGACTTGCCTAAAAACTTTAATGTTGTACATATCAACGCCCAGAGTATTCCCGCCCACTATAATGACCTTTTATTAACCTTTGATTTAAATAACATACATGCCATTCTTGTTTCTGAATCATGGTTCAAACCTTGTTTGCCGTCCACTTCATATTCCCTGCCAGGATTCCAGTTGGTGCGGAATGACCGCTCTGGTAGAGGCGGTGGTGGGGTTGCCATCTATCTTCGATCTCACATTCCCTTTTCTATTATTAGTATGTCACCCGCTTGTTCCAACGAAGCAGAGTATCTATTTCTTGACGTTTCCTTGTCCCATTCAAAGGTTCTTCTTGGTGTTTTTTATTCTCCTTCTATGCATATCAATTATTTTTCTTCACTTGAAAAACTCCTCGAAGACCTTATGCCTTCATTCAATCATCATATTATTATGGGTGATTTTAATACATGTTTATTAAAAAATGATTTCCGAGCCAAATCATTAAAATCCTTAGCTAGCGCTTGCGACTTAGCTATTCTCCCTTCTGGTCCTACTCACCATTTTCCCAATTGTTCTCCATCTTTACTGGATCTTACTCTTGTTTCCTCTTCAAGTCATGTTACTAAATACGAGCAATACCCGGCAGTAGAATTCTCTTATCATGATTTGCTTCTCTTATCTTATAAAATTCGACCGCATAAATCTAAACCTAGAATCCTATTACAGCGCAGTTTTGGTAGAATGAGCATTGAGCAGTTGTGTGATGATGCTCTTCAGATTGATTGGAGCGTCATATCTGAGGCTAGTGATGTCAATGACAAACTTCTTTTATTTAACTCTCTCCTATCACAGCTTTATGATACTCATGCTCCAATCCGCCCAGTTAAAATTAAGCACCTTCCGGCTCCCTGGCTAACCGATAGCACACGATCTTTGATTGCTAAGAGAAACGTAGCAAAAGTAAAATACAGGATAAATCCATCAGACAGAAATAAGGAAAAATACCATACGTTGCGTAACAGATGTAACACTGTTTGCCGTGATGCCCAGAGACGCCACATCCACTCTTCCATTGAAAATGGCGATCCTACTAAGACCTGGAAATTCCTTAAGACATTAGGAGTAGGTAGATCTCAGCAATCCCCTGTAAATAACGATGTAGATCTTGATTTACTCAACCAGCATTTCTCCGCTTCTGCTACTTTTAGTGGACCAGCCAAAACTCAGACTCTCAACAATCTCTCTAATTTCACAACTTCTGCCTATTCTCATTTTTCTTTCTCAAAATTTTCCGAATGTGACGTTAAGAAGAACATACTATCGGTATCCTCTAACGCTGTTGGCGTAGACAATGTAAGCCGTAATATGATCCTTCCGCTCCTTGATCTCCTTGTTCCTATCATTACCCACATCCTTAATAGCTCCATTTCGTCCGGTGTTTTCCCAACGCTTTGGAAAGAAGCTCACATAATCCCTTTACCTAAAAAGTCTAAACCTTCTTCTTTTTCTGACTACCGTCCTATTTCCATTCTTCCCTTTCTTTCCAAGGTTCTAGAGCGTTTAGTCCATCAACAACTAACCTCTTATTTAAATAGATATAGCCTCATGAACCCTTTCCAATCCGGTTTCCGTTCCGGTCATAGCACGGTTACATCGCTTATTAAAATCACTGATGACATCCGAGCGGGAATGGATAAAAGGATGGTAACGGTATTAACGTTGTTGGATTTTAGTAACGCATTTAATACCGTAGATTTTGACATTCTCATTGCAGTATTATGTTCCCTTAATCTATCACCTCCGGTTCTTCAATGGTTTAGAAGTTACCTTGTTGGCCGTCGGCAGAGAATTAAGGTGGAAGATTCTCATTCCTCTTGGTGCAACACTCTTGCCGGCGTTCCGCAGGGTGGCGTTCTATCACCACTTCTCTTCTCGGTTTTTATTAATTCAATCACTAGTAACATTGTCTCTTCTTATCACTTGTATGCTGATGATTTACAAATTTATTCTCAGGGTGTGCTTGATGATCTACCATCCGTTATTAATACTACAAATAATGATTTGGAAAATATTTTAGACTGGAGTCATCGCCATGGTCTCATTGTCAATCCGTCTAAATCGCAAACAATCATTATAGGTAGTTCAAAATTAATCTCCCGAATAGATTTTTCCAACTTACCTACGATTTTATTTAACGGCACACAGATCCCTTATTCTTTTCAAGTTAAAAATTTAGGCATCATTATGGACCGTACTCTATCTTGGGTTCCTCAGATCAATGAGGTTAGTAGGAAAATGTTTGCTGCAATAGGATCGCTACGGCGGCTTCGTAACTTTTTACCGCTCGCTACCAAAGCTGCGCTTGCTCATGCTCTGCTTCTCCCCATTTTAGATTATGCGGATATCAGTTATCCCGATCTTACTGAAGAACAACTAAATAAACTCGAACGTCTTCAAAATCTATGCATCCGGTTCATTTATGGCTTGCGAAAATATGATCATGTCTCCTATTACCGTTCGCAGCTCAAGTGGCTTCCCATACGTTTGCGACGCAATTCGCATATTCTTGCTCACCTGTACGGTATTTTATTCAACCCCTCTACCCCACTCTACTTGAAGGAGCGCTTCAAATACCTCTCTTCTTTGAGATGCTCCCAAAATTATATGCTTGCCCAAATTTCTTCTTCTTCAAAATTCTATAACGATTCTTTTACCTTCAAAGCGATTCGGTTATGGAATGCCCTGCCGTCTGAGATAAGACATGCTAAATCGCTCCCCATTTTTAAGGCTCAACTCAAAATACACTATCTGTCCCTTCCTCAAACTCGTTAATCATTCGATTCAGTCTCTTTGATTCTGTGTTGTGTGAAATATGTATGTATATGTTTATATATATATATATATCATATTTATGTATATATTTATATGTTATACATATATTTGTGCTGTTTTATTTTTTTCCTCTGTTCTGGTTCTCCATTTATATTTGCTACCCTTATACATATTTCTTCCTTACAGTAATTTCTACTACCTGAAGGTTGTCTGGAAGAGATCGCTTTTTAGCGATAAGACCGCCTGTTGTTGCTTAGTTTTTTATGTTAATTACTGTATTTAATCATGTTTTCGTTGTGCACAATAAAGAATATTATTATTATTATTATTATTATAATTCCACCCAATCTAGCTTAGTGCTTTGGATTCATCACTACATAGTCCTGCCATAAATCCTTTCTTAAAGTTAATTCTCTCTAAAGATTATGATTTGAAAGTTAGTTAATTGAGTTTTATACTCTTAAGAAAGGAAATAATAACGACCATTAAATATAACTTAATTTTAAACTGTCGCGTTTTGTACACATATTTAATGTCATTAACGATTTTATCCGACGTTTCAGCTGTAGTCACTGTGATAGCTGTGGTGTGATGGCTGGCTGAAACGTCGGATAAAAGATAAAATAATTAAATTTAATCGCGTTAGACCCGTAAATGATATTAAATACAAAGATCAAAAGCCTAATAATGACTCAATGATATTGCCCTCGCCTCAATACCTCTTGTTAAAGAGCAAGCGATTCGTCCCTCGCCATGGGCCAATAGTTGCCTGAAAATAATGAAACATGTTTTGTTCAGCAATATGACATTCGTATTTTTGTAATTTTTTATTAAGTTACCCATATTTGTGCCATCGTTCATACATTTTTTGTCTGCATAAAAAGCTAAAAAAGCGGCAGAAGTAGTTCACAAAGTTCTATAAGGCTGTCATCCCCGTTTAGCTATTTTATGGTTTTGTGAGAAAACCACGATGAAAGGGTAAATTGAACCCTGGGAAAAAGTGTTCCTGCCAGAATGTTAAAAAATACCTTATCAAACGCTTATGTTTAAAAAATTTATCACATCTTATTCCAAGATTAAAATTGGACATTTAAATGAAGGTCATATCGAGAATACGAAAATCCTACTCTTCCAACCTAATGATATCATATCATATATCCAAAGTTTATTGGGGCAATTCACATGATCCCGGCAAGCCAATATTACATTCTCTGGATAAAAAGTATCATGTACTTGTAAGGATCTTAGAGAACAAGGTCTGTTTTACGCGACACATATAGGTATTAAGTAGTTTGTTATAAAAATCTTTAAAGGCTAGAAATTTCCGACGGAAGTGGTGAAAAAGTTGTTCCTACGTGTTTTTGAGGCGTGTCGCTCGATCGCTCGCAGAAGATGGCAATATCGCAGAATCATTAGGTATTTTTTAATTTATTAAATACGTGAGTGACCCGTTGTAACATTTAATATGTTTGTATCTCATGAAAGTTTTGTTATTTTTTATTTTACTTATCAAATAATTTACTTGATATGTACAATTGGATTCAATAACTTGTATTTGATAATTTTTCTGTACAGTTCACGGAGGGACATTTATGGTTAGACTAGGTAAACAATAGGTTACGTAAATTAAATTAACCTCTAAGCCATTTTACATATGTGAAGACACACCGTGGCGTTATTTATTACTACATGTGGTCAAGATTGCCGAACGAGATTTTAAAATGTATTTATTATATCAACCGGCAAGCACAAAGCGCTTAATGCGGAGAAGGTTTTCTATCAAACCGTTACAGTAGTTACTTTTTTATTGTAATCCGAGAATATATGGACCGCGAGCCATGGCCAACTCGTCAAGTACTTTTAAGGGAGATGCATCACAAAGCCGTCGTGTCAACGACCAACGTGATACTTATAAATTAGCAAGAGTTTATTTATACAGCTTATAAGATAGTCACTTTCCATCTGGCTTGCCGACCGAACGACGTACAGTCAATTGTAAAAATATGGAGGCACATAAGTTGTCGGTAAGTGGTCGGTCGTATGTCGGTGAATTAAGATCTATGGGACATATTTTTGAGCAAGTTGTGTGGACCCATATTTTACACTTGACTGTACATTAAATATAAGAATAATTCCAGGCTGTTCTTATCGTGCGAGTTCAGAAAAGTAATTTTCGCGGGAGTTTAATCTCTAGCTACATCAATATTTTGTCTCCGTAAACATCTATAACATAAATGCCATCAAAATCGTTGGAGCCGCCTGTAACTCGAAAAATACATTTACAAAATACATTTTACAAAAAAAAACTCCTTATTAAATCGAACATCAAACGATGGCCGTTTTCTGTTTTATCATAAAGCGAGGGTTATTTTTATAAAAAGTAAAAAAAAAATTATCCATGAGATCTATATAGGTGCCAATGACACGTTTTAGTTCACTTGGTATGTAATTAAGGTTATGATTTGCACTGGGTAGTTTTTACGTATCTACAGGCTATTTTATATTTGTTTATGTTACTCTTCTAGTATTAAGATTGTTGGTATAAGAACTAGCCAAGACAAATCCTAAACTTTAATTACATAGGTACCAAGTGAGCTAGAACTAGGCATCCATATTAGATCTTAGAAATAATCTGAATAGACCTCAGCGTAACCCAGTAGATAAATAGCTAAGAAGGCTATTAAAAGTTGGCTCGATATAAAAACATCACACTGCATACCTTGGCATCTGACGAGCAAAATTTAAAACATACGTACCTAAGTATATTTTCACAGTAATTGAGATAAAATTTCACGTGGTTCGCCATATCTTTTGTTCCCTTGTATTTTCCTGGTTTTAAGACCCCCTCCTCAAAGACATCTTACAGAGAACGGTAATTAATCTAGGTATGCTAGTAAAACAATGCAGCAGATTAAGAACTAACTTCTGCATGTAATAAAAAATATTTATTTAAATTTGAACTTTATTAGCTGTCAATAGAGTTGAATATCATATCAGCATGTATGGTTTTGTATGCGGTAAAGGGTTAAGATCGCGGTCATGGAATAGTTTAACCTCTAACGTTCCCGCGTCACGCATTACATCAAATGCCGTATAAAATATTCATTCAGCAGTTACCGGGAGGTCGATTCTCGAATAACAATTACGGCCCGATTCGAACTTTAAGATACGTCAAATATTAGGTCTAGATACGATATGGATCGGATATGTCAGTGTCACTTTTGACATCGACATATCCGTTTCGTCGTTTCTTCAAACAAAAACGTCACTTTTTACACTGACATATCTGATTCATATCGTGTCTAGACACGGTCTAGGTCTAGACCTAATATCTGATGTATCTTAAAATCCAAATCGGACCGTTAGGCTTATATTAATTTCTGCAGGACTGAAACCGCAAGAAATTAATCGCAATGCGTTCTAAGACTTAAAGGGATTGGCATCCGATTGGGTTCGCTTTAGATCGTTGGTGCGCATCGTTTCAGCTATTTCCGCGTTCTAATTGAAACGTCAAACGGCAGAAATGTCAGACCAACTATAAGATAGCTCGAAAGTGTTTGGAGATCTGAACAAGGATTCTTGTTTTGTCAAGGGACAATATAGGCTTCTTAAGATATTTGTACGCACCTTTTAGTTGTCGACTGCACCAAAAACGTTAGCCGGTACTGTTCCGTAAACTTTATTTTCGTGTTTAAGTAAATCTGTTATTAGATGCAACGTAACCTCGATCAATTCGATCGATTTTATGTGGCATTTTGCTGTCGACACAATGATGTCGATGTTTTGTCTTCGGAGGGTATACAAATCGTTATTTTTATAATCATAATTTTTTCTATAATTTGCTAGAATCTAGAACTGCTATTGGCTTATTATGTGTTACCTGTAGACATAAGAGAGGACGGTAAAAACCCGCGCGACGGCAATATTTTCTGTCGTAAGTTTCGCGCGTCATCATTTGTTTCCTTCTTATTTCCTGTCAGTTCACCCTTAAGAGTGTTGCTGTTAGTAAATAAATCGCTTTAATTGTTATGCAGGTGACAGCAGCCGGTAAAGCGGTGTTGGTGACAGGCTGCGACAACGTCCTAGGCAACGCCGTGGCGAGAAGACTGGACGACCTGGGCTACCACGTGTTCGCCGGCTTCCAGAGCAAGGCTGGGAATATCGACGCGGACATGCTGAAGGAAGACTGCTCCGGGCGGCTGCATACTCTGCAGTTAGACATCACTTCTGAGACCCAGGTATTTACCCCGGCCATCCAACAGCAATTGCTAACAGCTGTGAGATGCCGCTTCTATCGCTTTCAATTCCACTTCGGCCTGCTGTCTTACATACTCGATTTTCTGTACCTTTCTAGGGTTTTCTATATGTCTACTGCTTTCATGTCTAACTGAGACGATTGAAAAGAAGTTATTTTATTAGGCCAGCTGCGGACATGTAGAAGGGATGAAGTTGATTTGAATTCGCTATCGCTTTCAATTCCACTTCGGCCTGCTGTCTTACATACTCGATTTTCTGTACCTTTCTAGGGTTTTCTATATGTCTACTGCTTTCATGTCTAACTGAGACGATTGAAAAGAAGTAATTTTATTAGGCCAGCTGCGGACATGTAGAAGGGATGAAGTTGATTTGAATTATGTTAAGTATTAAAGCTAAAGAATCTTTAGTAAAGATTAGCTTTAGCCAAAACGAGTCTACATCTTTTCTGAAGACTTTGAAGAAATGTTGTATATGATAGTTCGCAAACGAGCAGACAACCCGCCTGATTGCAAGCGGTGATCGTCACCCATGGATATAAGCAACATGACAGGAGCCACTTAAGCGTTGCTGACCCTTGAGAACCCTAAATATCCGCTTAAGTTGCACTCAATCGCTTGAGATAAGAAATTGACAATTAATTACGGGGTCATACTTAAGTGTAACTTATAAAAACTTCTTAATTAACGATTACATGGATAGATTCTATATCCGGTTTAATTGATCGCGAGTATTGGATTAACACACTCTATAAGATATTAATGTCTGGATTTCTAAGGGATAGACGTCATCTGCGAGCGTAAGTGCGAACGTCTTGAATTAGAACAGGGTGATGTACGCCAAATATACCTTCCCCAGCCACGAAATATTACATTACAAGTAATCAATTCAGACTAAACTAAGCCTTATCCTCAATTATAATCTTCATCGTCATAGCGCTATTACGTCACAATCTATACGCTTTAAAACTACTGACTTCCCATCTTTATTTTATTATATTTTATTAGGTATACTGAACAGATATCATATAATATCACGAGAAACATACAATTGCATATCATGGCTTAAAAACTAGCACGAGATCTAAAACGAAATGTTACAAATTAATTGAACACCATATCATAGCTACAGTGAAAAATATCAGAGAACAAATAACTATCTAAACATTCCAATATAAGAGAGTAATAAACTTTACATTATAGAGATTAAACCTCACAAATGAGACAAACTTAGAGAGTCAATGCAGATGTCATCAGTCAATGAGAGCAGAGAAGAAGAGGATGTCAGCCAAGCATTTCTTAAACCTAGCAATGTGGGGGTCAAAAATATCAAAGCCCCTACCGCCCTAATCCGGCTATTAAATCATTATATTGGCGACATATTCTTGTATTGTATTATAGAATGAAGTATTGATTTTATATACTCTAAGACCGAAAAGTTTAGTGTTACGATCTCTAAATGTAAGTGAGTTAAAGGTAATGGATGATAACAGTGCTGCCAAATCAATTCTAGAGTGTATAATTTACATCGTACTTAGTTACACGATTATTCGTTTTAGTTAAAAGGTTACTCTGCTACTTTTATATGAATGTCAATCGAGATATATACAACTTTGGGCTTAATGCGCCTATTTCGATATTTCTCTAATACGATTGGTCGGAACGCCCGCTTTATTACGTTCTGTTCTCCAAGATCGCTATATCCAAGTAGCTCAGGCTTTTATCACTAGATGACGGGAACTCTTGTAATTCACGTTGTTAAAAGAAAGACGCAACATAACGTGCCTTCCAATTTGCGGAAGTGATCTCTTAGTAATCTCACTGCACTATTGTATGATATTTTTACTCTGGTCACGTTTCTTTACTTTTGTTTTGTGACTTAAAGGAGGCTACTGTAGTAACTTACTTCAGCCATAGAATAAATAACAGTACTACCATACAGAAAGGAAACTTCCTACAAAACCAAAGTTTGACAGCGATTCAGGGCCGAAACATGTTGTCCCATTCTAATGTATGGATCTATCCCTTTCGGCTAATTAGGGTTGTCAAAGTTCATGTAATTATCTTATCTGTGGTTGTGCACGCAAAGGAATGTCAATAGTCACTGGACGGCAAATGTATAAGACTTTGTAAGGAGGAAATTCAAGGGGTTGGTGATGAAAACGGCACTACTTTTCATCCCTCATCATCAAGTTTCTTGAATCCTAGGAGAACCACTACAAGAATCGGATGATACTGAAGTCAAACTGCGGCTTAATAATTATACATATAGAATTTTTCTAGAGAATTTCGTCTATATTATAAGAGAAACGAAAAATATATTATACAAGCCTAGCTAGCCCCACAGTATAAGCTCAATAAGGCCTCTGTTATGGCCACTAGACGACGACATAGTTATATATAATACTTATAAACATAGAAAACATCCATAACTCAGGAACAAATATTTATGATAACACACACAAATAAGTAAATGCTCTTAGTTTACACTAACCACCAGCCACCACTCAGGCCTTACACTTACTCGTTGCTCCTGCTTCGTAGGCAGGGTCACAACTGCGACTAGGAGGCCGTTTAAAAGAGTATCGTCATCAGAAACTAAAACAGAGTTCGAATTTTGAATTAATTACGCTAGAACACGATAAACAATTGAATGAGTTTCCTAATGGCAATAACAATTACAGCCGTTATGCATGGTAGAAAGGTAGAAAAGGCTGGGATGCTATGCTATTTCAGCTCATATTATTTTTCACTATTTTAAGCTTAGAAATGTGGCCGTGGTCGATACTTTAAATTTAAAGCTGTCTTGAGCCACACTAACACTAAATAAATCATACGGTTTAACTCGCGTATTTTTATTAACTTCCGTGACATGATTTAGAGAGCCTAGTTCTCCCTTTTAAGAATAGAATCGAATAGTATAGAATTAAAAATCACGAACATAGGTCTAAACAGTACCTTGAAACTTGTATAAAAAAAACTCCTATAAATGCCCAGTTTTATTTTTTTAACTCATTGATTACTTTTTTTGTTAAAACTCACTAAAAACATAAATTTAAAAACAGGCACGCACTCTCGCTGACGCTCACACTCACTTATCACTGAGAGACAAACCTGAACCTACGAGGCCTTAAATTGATTGAATTGATCAATTACTATGAAATTAACATGAGACTCACGCTATGACGTCACAAAATGTTATGATAATATCCCCTTATTTTGAGTTGAAGTTTTGATTATATTCTGGATGGATGACACACATCTCTAGAAACTCATAAATAGGAAATATAATAAAAACTCCAACTCAAAATAAGGGGATATTATCGAGTAAATATTGAGTATTTACTCGGTAATTACTGAAAGTACCCGATAAATACCCGTATTGACTCTTTTAGGTGGGTAAAATCGATTGCTAATATAATATTTAAACACATGAGATTTAAGAACTAAATTGATTTTTATAAAGGTGCAAAATTCAAATTTTCTATGGGACAATAACCCTTTGCACCTACATTTTTAAATTTGCCGCTTTTTTCTACTAGCGGAAATGGCTTGATAGACTATAAAAAGCATATAGGATGCTTAATTTTTGGAAAAAAATGTTTTTGGAAAACTTGTTATAATGCGTAGTTATCAATTTTATTTATTAATAAGAAGGTATTTACTTTAAAAATATGGGACTTAAGCTATATCGATCTTCTCGATAGCTGTATTCGCTATGTGCACGACTGTCGCGCAACCTAGCGTCCGCAAGTCTAGGGGAAAACGTCAATGCACTACATCTTATAAAACTACTCCAAAACTAAAAACTACTGAACGGATTTTCATACGACTTTCATCTATCAATAGAGTGATTCTTGAGGAAGGCTTAAGTATATAACTTGTTAAGGTTTTGTGTTAATTGATTGAAATATAACGATGTTGTTCTAAGTATTTTTAGGGCTCTATTCTAAAGCTAATTTCCCGATATTTTTTCATATTTTTAGGGTTCCGTACCAAAAAGGTAGAAAAGGAACCCTTATGGTGCGACTCTGTCCGTCCGTCTGTCACATTGCTAAATATCTCGAGAAGTACTTAAGCTATCGATGTGAAATTTTGAATGGTAATGAATAACGTTAACCCAAACATATTGGATGTGTAATTTTTTTATTTTTTAAGTTCCCAATATAAGGAGGGGGCAAAATTTTAAAGTTTAGTTACTAGGTCAAGTGGGGTATCATTTGAAAGAGCTCAAATTGAACATTACAAAACAATTTTTTTTTCATAGTGAAAAAAAATTTACTTATGAAGGAAAATGTTAAAAAAAATACCATTCCCCCCTTATCTCCGAAGTTTACGAATTATGAAATTTTACATAATAATAACATTATCATAAAGATTGTAGGAAAAATAAAATCAGACCTCTATCTTGATAACTTTTTTTTATTAAGAAAATAACATTTTGTAATTTAGTTTGCTACTTAATCCCATTTGCGGGTGTTTATTATACCTAGTTGATGAGATTACACTAAAGGCACCATCTTTCAAATAAAATAAAAATTATTGAAATCGGTTCACATGATAAACAATTATGCCTGAAAAACCAACATACATAGAGATCGCACAAATTAGTTAGCCAATTCGCCCATAGATGGCGCTGTACACAATTATATTAGTAGTATACTTCTGGTCAAAACTCTTTCATGAGAAAATTGAAAGTTTGTACGGAACCGGTGCGCGAGGTAAACGAACTCGTACTTGACTAGTTTTTTTTTTAACTTTGGTTCGAAAGCTATAGAGGGATAAACATTATTTCGGCCTTTAAAAACGGTTTTATTCCAAATATATTCAATTTACTACCGGACTGGCGGGATCTTGCTCAGCACAGGGAGGATTGGAAAGCTAGAGGGGAGGCCTTTGCCCAGCAGTGGGACACACAAATAGGCTAATAAAAAAATATATATATTCAATTTATTCAAAAAAGTTTTTAGAAAGATTTAAGTTATTTTTAAAGACGTGCAACACGTTGGTGGTTTCTGATTTTTTTTTTGTGACATTTAGTTACATGTGCCCCCCTTAAAAATATATTTCTTACAATTTTGAGTACTTAATTCAGTAGCGGCTTACAAAATACACCTTTATTTCAAATGTATATGCCCCTTTCAGCACTTTAAATAGTTTATACCTGGGTATAAACGAGTAAATACTAATTTGGGCATAAACGATATTGGGTATTTACTGGGTATTTACTCGGTAAACGGGTAAGTACCCGTGAGTATTTATTCATTACCCATCATCGATGATTGATTGTGTGTCATGATTGAATGTGGTATAAATAGTATAGGTATAGTTAGAGCTGTAGTATGTAATGTAGCTGTGAGAAAGGAGCCAGTTTATTCGAGCAGTAGTAAACGGACCATTCTTTACCCCTCACCTCATGTTAATAATTATAGGCAATGTTTTTTTTTTCAATAACCTTGGTAGTAAGTCTTGAGGCATTAAGTCGGCCATATGTGCAGTTTTATATCGTACAATTAAGTTTATATAAATAAAAGGAAAGAAAGTAGGAAGTGTAATTTCTGTACGGTAGTACTATTATTTATTCTGTGATGATGCCTTCAAAATCTGTAAATAATAGCCAACATTACGATAAACAGTTTTGTTACTATAAATAAAATTTCCTCGCTATATTGTTGACAGTCGCTACAGAAGCTGCCAGCTCTTCGATCTCCTGTGGCGTCTTACCCCCTTATTCATAAAATTTAACGGGCCTGGTTTAGTTAAATTATGTTTTATCCCTTTCTGATAAATACAGAAGTCAAAATAACAGACAAGACAAACGATTCATAGCTAATTCAGGCCAGCAACGCGTTCATGAATAACGCCGTAAGTCTTTTCGAAAGATATTTGGAGAGGCTCAGAGCGCCAGGGCCCCGTATTTTTCTACCCTGCGCTCTCCGCCGGCTCTGCCGCTGCCGCTGTATACACACGTTGAATCTCAAACCAGCACCGGTCCCATACTCTACGGTACATCCCATCCGGTCTCTTGCTGTCCGTTCTTGATTGTTCTGATCCTAAAGGGGCCTGAGGCCCGGAACTATAACTTCAAGTTCCGGGCCTCAGGCCCCTTTAGGATGCAAAGCGCTAAGTTAATCTTATAAATAATTTTAAAACCATAAGAGATAACGTTTGTATTTTTATTAGTTCAATTGGTAATATTAACCTTAATAGGTACCGATAATACGATCTTTAACAACACTTTCTCAGGAATAGTATAAATCAATACATCACCATCAGATACGATTCAAATTCAGAAAACACTCCTTATGCCAAAGGTCATCTGCGCCAACACAAGCGTTTCATTCGTATTAATCTCCCACGCAGTTTAAGGGGAGGGCTGACGCAAAATTGAAGTTTTTATATTAAATTGTTAACCATGAAAAAAGTCACAATAATCTAGACTATACTTGAAAGGGCAGACTCTAATCAAAACCTTAAAATTGTCTCGATAGAAGAAAAACACGATATTACGTCTAATTTTCGTTTATTTTGAATTGTATATCGTTACCCTGCATTCCAAAGCAATATAGTTTTAGTATAAAATATCTAGTGATATAGCTGAGGAATTTAACTATCAAAATATTAAACAGAAGCATACTTTAGAAGTTATTAAGGTAAAACATTAAAACCCGCGCGATCACCAAATCTTCCGTCTCAAGTTTTGCGCGGCGAATATGTTTTGTTTCTTTCAATATCCTGGCATTACGCCCCTTCTTGATTCTTGATTCTATTTGCATCCCTACTCGATGCGTCGAATGTCTGCACAAAGTCTTAAATTTTTGGCATATAGTCTTCCAAGGATGTCCACAACGAGCGGTTTCGTGCCGCCCTACTCAATAACGGCTATTCACGTCAGCGGCAGCACACAAACTACTGCCTTTCCTATCTTATTTATTTCAATAGGTATAGGTATAGCCTGTCCGATTTGTAAGATCAAGTTCGCCACACATTTACTATGGCGTACTTGATCTAAGAAAAACGGACAGACTATACGTCAAAATGGGGCCGGTACAGCCGTGTCTTGCACACGAATCGAGCCAATAGTGCAGTCTAACGCCACAAAGGTTGATAAAAGCGACCGGGCCGTTATCCCCTTCGATGGGTTTTTGAAGGGGTATTTCGTAAGGCTTTGCTTACCAAAGCCGTTGCTAACTAAAACTCTTTTATTTGGCTAAGCGCTGCATAATACGGGTAAGCTGATACCCGTTCCTAAGCGCTAACCCGTTGAAAGGGTATTGATTATAAATTATAACGCTGATGGCATTTTCAACTTTCTCTTGATAAAAATATAATCATCAAATATTGCTTATTTATTTTTAAAGACTAGGATTAGGTGTCTAGGGCGTTGACAGCACAGGCGTCATATATTTTGAATTAGGAAAGGCGATTCCTATTCATTTAGCGGTATCTCTGAAAGGAAAATCCCTTCCTAGAGCTAAATCAAATGAACGGGTAAGCCATTCAACGGGAAAGCCAATCGTTGGGGCTATTCGATGAACGGCTAAGCCATTTAAAGGCTTTTTCTGGGAAGCGGTGGACGGGTCCCTGATTGATGAGTTAGTATCACGCGCGTGATGGTCGCAACTAGTTTTTTTTTTAATACTACGTCGGTGGCAAACAAGCATACGGCCCGCCTGATGGTAAGCAGCCTCCGTAGCCTATTTACGCCTGCAACTCCAGAGGAGTTACATGCGCGTTGCCGACCCTAAACCCGCCCCCCCTCATTGAGCTCTGGCAACCTTACTCACCGGCAGGAACACAACACTATGAGTAGGGTCTAGTGTTATTTGGCTGCTGTTTTTTGTAAGGTGGAGGTACTTCTCCAGTTGGGCTCTGCTCTAGATCTGGAATGACATCCACTGGCTGTGCCCTACCTCACAAAGCGAGATGACATTCACAATGCCCATACCTCTCTTAAAAGAGTTGCGTTAGACTGCGCGATTGGCTCGAATTCGTTAGTGACACCACTGAACTAGTACCATTCTTAAATAGTGCCCGTAAGGTCAGTCTCTAAATATATGTCAATGGTTTCCGCTACAACTAAGCCCTCTCATTATTCCTTTTTAAAGTCAAAGATTTACGACACCTTGACAGCAGGTCAACGCGCTAGACACACAGTGCTTCATTTTAAACATAAATTTGCAATGTTAATCCTTTTTTTATGGATAGAAAAATCTAAATGGCATAAACTTTGTAAGGTGCACCCCTTCAAGAGGCTGCCTTTAAGAAACGGTTTTTAAGCGATCAGGAGGAACGGGTATTAGACATTCGAAAAAAGAACTGCTTATCCGTAAGAAGCGCTTTAAAAGCTAAATGAAAGGGTTTTAGAAAGCAACGGCTGTGATAAGTAAAGCCTTACGAAAAACCCTTTCCAAAACCCTCGGAGGGGATACCGGACCGGTCCCTGCTTTTATACAAACACTACAATAGGTATTAAGCTAAAAGGTGAGCAGTTAAACAGTATTGTCAGAGATTACACAAGAGCAGATATAGCAGTTTCGAAAACTTGAGATAACCAAAGAGTGGCTATCAATTATACACTGGCAAACCCACTTTGCCAGTAGAAAAAAGAGTGAAATTCAATTTTTTTAAGCAAAAACCTTCCTTCCTAAAAAAATTTCGTGCTTCGCGCCTACATTCTTTTTCATTTTCAGCCGTTTTTTGCTGACGGAAATGGCTTGGTAAACTGTATAATTATTGTTATTTATTCCTCATGACACTAAACTGTCAGACCTCTCATCTTAACGTTTAACCGGTTGCATCCCCAGCTTACTGCTTCTGAGGCACATACCACGCACAAACAGGTTCAGCATCTTCTGTTGTGAAAAGATTTAGCCTTCACTTCTTTTGAGGTTCACTCTTGTTTTTCAGGTTTGAGGTTTTGATGACCGGTCTGACCTTGGTCTTGGTGGGTAGTGACCTTGCCTATGAAGCCGATGGTCCGGGGTTTTGTGTGATGAGCACAAATAATTGTTCCTGAATCATGGGTGTTTATATATTATACATATCGTTGTCTGCGTACCCACAACACAAGCCTTCTTGAGTTTACTGTGTGGCTTAGTCAATCTGTGTAAGAAGGTCCAGTAATATTTATTTATTTATTTATTATTCTCCGTTTTGGCAAAGTGTTCCTCAGATAGCTTATTAATGAATGAGAAGGAAGGAGAATTCATGTCCATGCTGTAACATACCTTCTGTTGCTGTTGATGCTAATGGAAGCTTTAATAAAATGTAACGATAGTTTACTCGACGTAAAAGACTGTTCGCAAATCAAACCCCATGATATGGAGTAGGTACTGCTGTTGTCTGCGGCAACTGAATACCAATTAAGCCCATGTTCGCCGATTGGCGACAAACAAACTAACAAGCGATGCGTGTTCTATTTCTTGTTTTTAAATGCCTCGTACAGTCGCCATCAGATATATCGGAGTGGCCAAGGTGCTCACGAATATTTGAACATGTCTCTATTGTCAAGGCGTTAGAGAAAATTAGCTAACGTTTCAATCGTTTGCGCTCCGTAGCGAACGAAACGCAACTGTCTCCGTCGCATTAATATGAAAGAGTGATAGTGAGAGATCACTACGCTACGCTACGGAACGTAAACGATTATCACGCAACGGCGAATCTACATTTCATAAAGTTTAATCTGTAATTTTGTATACAACACAGAGGCTTTGATCTTAATAATTCTGCCGAGAGCGCGGCACAAATTTATCTCATTTAGTTGCGCCAATTTGAAACCTTCCATCTTTGTGTTGGTTCTTTATTGTAATATAGACATTAAAGCGTTTGTCCCTGGCTTTGAACTTCTGTTAAATAACTGAGTTTACGCAAATGTCAATGTACGAAAAATAGCTTGACTTATTTTACCATTTTATACCACTTGCGACTTCGTTTCTATTATAGAAAAATTTCATCATGTAATATTATCTTGAATAGGATTTAAATATGTAGGTATTTTAGGAAATATTTTTTTAAATAAACTGTATAATGTTTCTCATAGCGATAACAAAGTTATTTAGAGTACGTAGTGCTATAATTAGAAGAAGCGAAGACTTAACTTAGAAATTAGGCATATACCTACGAACTCAACAATATTTAGAATTGAGTGGCAAAGTTATGCATGTCGAAGATTTAATTGGTTCTTGGTAACACTAGTTAAATATATTGGTAAAGTTTTACAAGGAAACACAGTACCAATAAGTAATATAAGTAATAAAAATCAAAACAGAAGTTACATACTTATTTACTAAGAAATTAACGATTTACGATTTAGAACAGTTTAACAGAAATGTGCTGTTTTTATAGTCCGGGAGCTAGCCGCTCCAAACCCTACCTTATCGTATTACCGGCAATAAGGATTTTACAGATAAAGTAGACCATTAGTGGTCCTAAAATAAATTGGTTTGCCGTGGCGCAACCAGGCACGTTTTGAACAAGATTTTTTTTAACACCCTTTTTTTATAAAATATTTTACACACTTACCGAATAAAACTAATATGCTGAGATAGAGACTATTAAGTAGAACGTTAATCAGCAAGTCTGCCACGTCAAATACTGGCGGGTGTTGCAGGCAGACCACATTTAGCAGTCAGCTGACAGCCATATGGCCCCTAAAGATTCTTAGGTATTCAAAAACTTACGGTATATAAGTAATTGACAAAACCGCTCATATGAAAAACTGCCAGGCTGCGTGCTGGCAGACCAAAATTTATGTATGCAGTTTTACTTGATCCAATGTAAAAAATTGGTTTCACTCGGTCGTCGATAAGGTAAAATATGGCTGTCAGGAGACTGCTAAATGTGGGCTGCCTGCAACACCCGCCAACATTTGACGAGGCAGACTTGCTGATTCACGTTCTACTTAATAGTCTCTATCTCTGCATATGAGTTTTATTCGGTAAAACTCTGCTTAAAAAAAATCTTGTTCAAAACGTGCCAGGTTGCACCACGGCAGACCAATTTATTTTAGGACCACTAATGGTCTACTTTATCTGCAAAATCCTTATTGCCGGTAATACGATGAGTTAGGGTTTGGAGCGGCCAGCTTCCGATCTATCACATAAAAGGGCACATTTCTGCTTAAATGGTATATAATAGTTATGCTATATTTGTTAATTGTACAAAGGGACTGATAGTATGGAATCATTTATTCGTGGTAATTTGGTACTAACAGGTCATGCTTTGACTTCAAACTGATAATTATAATGATACTGGAATCATATCAGTTAGCTTCAATTCGCGCGGGCGTCTCGCTTGCACGAATACTTGTACGGAACGGTTTAATGTCAGTGCACGTTCGAATTGGCCAGTATATCTGTAAAAAAAATTGAAAAAATTTCCTTTTCATTTCATTAAATAAATATTATTGGTACCGCATCGCATTCCTGACAAGTAACTCTACTATACGAGCAATTTCAGCTCATGGGCTAAGGTCAAATTCCCTGTCCCGTATTCCGATTTGTTGAAATTGGATCTGTAATAAATTTAATTATGAAGGTTGATGTTATTATTTTGCCGTCGTAACGCACCCTATGAGCGGAACCTCTGTTCTTCAGATCCTGTCTGCGTCGCTGTACATCGTGGACCACCTACCAGAGGGCGCGCAGGGCCTGTGGGCGATCGTGAACTGCGAGTCGTGGTGCGCGCTTGGCGAGCTCGAGTGGGTGCCGTTCTCGGTCATCCGGCGCGCGATGGAGGTGAATCTGTTAGGTGAGTAAGCTACGCTAGGTGGTTGCTGATGTGATTACTTGCGGAGAGATGGCGCTAGTAACAATATTTTTATATTACCCATGATAGAAAACACGAAAAATCGGCATGACATGGCTATTTCCATCGTTCTTAGTTTCCAAGATACACTAATAAAAAACCTTATTTTAAGTTTTTGTACGCTTTTCACTCAGGTTTTAGGCATAAAGAAAGAGATCAAATTTCGTTTTTTACATACTCATGCTTCACATTTTCAGCTATTTCGTAGTTAGCAGAAAAAACGTTCGCTTCACATCTGCGAAAACTTATGAATAATAAAATCTGAAGCCACTTAACATTGCGTGAAAATAATGTGCAAAAAACGTTAATATTATAAAATAAACGCTGGGCACAGTAAAAGCCGCCCTCTTTTACCCGCCAGAATGTCATCAATCTAATTTAATTTTCCTCATAATTTCCCAACTAGCGGTGTTGACATCGCACGCACGATTTTGTAATCGCGGCCAAGAATTAAAATATGATTAGATCTGAACACGCTACGTATAGCGATTTTGTTCTTCAGGATTCGTTGACAATCGTTATTAATTTTATTTTTGCATACTTCATTAATTTTAAGAACAAAAACCACTTAGCAGTATTATTATATTACAGTTTCCCAATGAAATAATATATCCAGAACCTTAATATTCGCGGTGTTCAGTTTAAAATAATGTAGTGCAACAGTATGTCGGTTTCACAAAACTTTAGAAATAAATGAGTTTTAATGATTGCTGATTTTTTATAATATCACAATATGTTTGACGACTGTTTGATGTTATTCGTGTAAAATTAAATGTTTATTTGAGCTGTCTGCGTGTTTTAGATGATGTCACGGTCGGTTTAAATTCTCGAAAACGACTACTTAGCTTTTATGACAATGTGCAATAAAGAAAATATTTTGACGGGTTTTATGTCGTCAAATAAATAAGTATAGATAACGATGAGACCAGACCTCGTATGAATATTTAGGGTTTTCAGATTCCCGCAATATTTTAATTCCGAGTGCCGCAATTGAGCTCTTCAGAAAATTGAAGACACTAGAGTCAATAATTATCTGGTTTACTATACTTACTTAGTCCTACAGTCACGTTAAATTATCAATTATAATGTAGATGTCGTAACAAGGATTCCACATAACGGATACATATTCGAGGATAGATCGCACAAACGAGCAGTATAATACTTTTATAGGCTTTACTATTTTAAATTTTGATGTTGATCTCATGATTATAGAGATCTGGTAGCTTTCTGTACTATTTTCTTTATATGGTTATCAAATAGAAGCTTTGGGTAATCAAATTGAACAACTAAATCTCTGGTTGAATATGAATTGACGATGCCAGTTAAGTTAAGTGTGTATTTGATTAAGATTGGGTTGGGTTTACGAGTAAACAACATGGAATGACACTTTTCAACATTAAGGTCTAATCTGTTTTCGACTCAGTATTTAGAGAATCTATTTACGAGTAGGTTATCCTATAATAAAAAACAGTCGTTAACATTCTTAACAGCTCTATATATTTTAGTGTCATCAGCATAAAGAGAAAAATTAGAGTGTTTAAAAATACAGTGGATATCGTTGATGAAAATGGCAAATAGCAAAGGACCTAACAAAGATCCTTGCGGCACACCGAAAGGAATGCCAACCAAGATGAAGTAAAACCGTTAACTGCAAGCGCTTCAGATTGTATTGATCCTAAATAGGCATATAACCGCTTCAAGTCTGCCGACGATTGTTTTTGTAAGTTAGGTTGTCTCATAAATGCCAAGTGATTTTAAATTTATAATAGAATAAAGGAACCTTGAGCGGTTTATAAGCAAGCCTTTAATTTTGTCTTTGAGTACTTAAATATTAAAAATAAGAATAAAACATTTTTTTTATATTGATACCAAATTACAGAAAAACAATACTGTATATTAAAAGAAGGTAAAAATGCCCATTATTCTTGTTTGTAATATTTATGTATAAGGTACTCAGAAACAAAATTAAAGCATCATTTATAAACTCGTCAAGGTTCTTGAACTTGATTACATACTTAAAATACGTCAATAAAACCATGAATGACTTTTGAAATTTTATTGCTAATGTCGACTCCATAGCATGCTAACGTCTTACCATGCGATAAAATTCCGATGCCTAAACATCATAGTTAAGTCAACCAAACAATTGAAAACATGCCATATCAACATCATTTCGAACATCGATCATACAAATTACGCAAATGTATATACTAAACACTAATCAAATGTAAAAAGGCCCTCAGGCAAATGCACACGCTCGTAAAATCCTTTGCAGATAAAAATAAATTATTGATTAGTATCAAAATGGAGTTAATTAAAATGCCGGTGTCTACGAGAAAGTAACGTAATTTAACTATATTTAGGGTTCCGTAGCCAAATGGAAAAAAAACGGAACCATTATAGATTCGTCATGTCCGTCTGTCTGTCCGTTTATGTCACAGCCACTTTTTTCCGAAACTATAAGAGCTATACTGTTCAAACATGGTAAGTAGATGTATTCTAGGAACCGCATTAAGATTTTTACACAAAAATGGAAAAAAAAACAATAAATTTTGGGGGTTCCCCATACTTAGAACTGAAACTCAAAAAATTTTTTTTCATCAAACCCATACGTGTGGGGTATTTATAGATAGGTCTTCAAAAATGACATTGAGGTTTCTAATATCATTTTTTTCTAAACTGATAAGTTTGCGCGAGAGACACTTCCAAAGTGGTAAAATGTGTTTTTTTTTAACTTTAAAATATAAAATATGTGTACCACAAAACCAAATATTCGCCAAACTGCGAGACAGTTTGTTGGCGATGAGCTCGCTCGTTATACTTATAAAAAGGTACATGATTTTGCACTGTCCTACCGTCCCGGCATGGCCAATTTTTATGTAGGTATTACAATTATGAAGTAGGTAAACGTAGGATTGGTGACTCAAAACTGGTGGCGCGGGCACGGGACAGGAGCACAGCGGTGCTTAAAAAAATTACCTTAACGCTAATTACTACGTTTGGTTACAAACTAACAACTCGTTACATTTTTACAACACAAGTGGCAAGAGGCACTACACTAGTTGATTTATATGAAGTTATTTTATGATACTAATATTAATGTTAGGTATTTAATTTACTATTCATGCTTTATGGAGTTATCGAATGTGTCTATTAATATTTCTTTCAATTTTTCTTTCAGGCTACCTATTTTTAATTTAGGGATATCTAGCAATATTGGGTATTGGGGAATCCAATGTGTGTCCCCCCCCCCCCCTGTAACTTCTAAAATAAGAGAATGATAAACCTAAAAAAAATATGATGTACATTACCATGCAAACTACCACCGAAAATTGGTTTGAACGAGATCTAGTAAGTAGTTTTTTTTTATACGCTATAAAATTAAAAAAATATATATCTTTTCATCAAACCCATACGTGTGGTAGTAGGTAGTAAGTAGTTTTTTTTTTTACGCTATAAAATTAAAAAATTATATATATATTCATCAAACCCATACGTGTGGTAGTAGGTAGTAAGTAGTTTTTTTTATACGCTATATAATTAAAAAAATATATATATTTTCATCAAACCCATACGTGTGGGGTATCTATGGATAGGTCTTCAAAAATGATATTTAGGTATCTAGTATCATTTTTTTCTTAACTGAATAGTTTGCGCGAGAGACACTTCCAAAGTGGTAAAGTAGCAAGTCTTGTGGCTATGACGATATGTCAACGATTTTACTTAAGAACAATTCTTATGTTGTCCCATGGCACACTTGATAAATCTGTCATTTGTTCAAGGATTTTTTCCTGAACAGCTTATGTTTTCTATTGTAAAACCACTTTTCAAGAAAGGAGACGGGAAAGACCCAAATGATTATAGACCCATTACTTTGGTCCCTGTTATGTCTAAGGTTGTTGAGAAAGCTATGTTTGTAAGACTAATTGATTATTTAACTTTACATAACATACTATTGCCTGAACAATTTGGATTTCGAAAGTCACGCTCTACTGAACTGGCTTGTTTTGATTTTATTAAGGAAATATCAGAGGTGTTAATGACAAACTACCAGTGGCATCAATATTTCTTGACATGAGTAAAGCTTTTGACTGTGTTAACCACTCGAAGCTCCTTTCCAAACTTAGTGGCTATGGCATTAGGGGTAATGCCCATGATTGGATAAGAAGTTACTTAGCCAACCGAATCCAATGTACTGAAATCTCAAGAACGGTTACTAAGGATAATAAACTTATAAGGGAGAAGTTCAGGTCTCAGGGTCGTGTCAATGGGTCAGGGGTACCGCAAGGGAGTAATTTAGGCCCTTTATTGTTCTTGCTATACATCAATGATCTTCCGCAAGCAACATCGCAAAGGTGTATACTTTTCGCAGACGACACAACATTCATAATAAAAGGAACTGACAAAACCATGTATGAGTCGAGCGTAAATAATGCACTGACCGACGTTAACACATGGATAGAAAATAATGACCTTAAAATTAATATAAACAAGACTTCATTTCTACAATTTCATTCATATAACTCAAATCTAGTACATTGTTGACCTGGTATGTTCCAAGCTATCGAGGTTTGTTTTTGCCTTAAGAAGTCTAAGAAATTCAATTTCTATTCGGGCCGCGTTAACTGCTTATCATGGGTATGTGTCGTCCACTCTCAATTACGGACTCTTACACTGGGGCAATTCTGTTGACGTTCAGAGGGCATTTATAATTCAGAAAAAATGTTTGCGTGAATTAGGTGGGGTTAGATTTGACGATAGTTGCAGACCTCTATTCCAAAAGTTTAAAATTCTCCCCTTAGCCTGTATGTACATTTGAAAGGCATGCCTATTTACTAAAAGCCACCCAGGATATTTTAAAAAGCGAGAAGACATGTTTGCAAGAGAGCTACGAGCCCAGTATAAAAATATGATATACCAGCCAGCATGTAAAAGCGATATCTATAGGAAAAATGCGTATAACATGTGTATTGTTTTGTATAATAAGCTCCCTCAAGAATTGTGAATGTTGCGTGGAAATGAATTTAGGATAAAACTGACTAAATGGCTACAAGACAATTGCTAATAATAATAATAAATATTTAGGTTTCTAACATAATTTTTTTCTAAACTGAATAGTTTACGCGAGAGACACTTCCAAAGTGGAAAAATGTGTTTCCCCCCCCCCCCCCCCCTGTAACTTCTAAAATAACAGAAAGAAAAATCTAAAAAAATATATAATATACATTACCATGCAAACTTCCACCGAAAATTGGTTTGAACGAGATCTAGAAGTAGTTGTTTTTAATACGTCATAAATGGTACGGAACCCTTCATGGGCGAGTCTGAGTCGCACTTGGCCGCTTTTTTTTTTTATAATGGATGGCCCATTTTCTATCCATTTAGTTAAATTTTGTTATAATACATGTGTCAAGTACCCAATTGTAAGTTTTTAGCGAACTGTCATTGACTCCAGGTCCGTCCCGGCTGGTGCAGGTGATGCTTCCGCTGGTGCGGCGCGCGCGCGGGCGCGTGGTGCTGGCGTCGTCGATCCTCACGCACGTGGCGGCGCCGGTGCGCGGCGTGCACGCCGCCTCGCTCGCCGCGCTCGACGCGCTGGCCGCCTGCCTCCGCCGCGAGCTCAAGCCGCGCGGAGTGGACGTAGTCAGTTCATACAGCTACTATTATTAAATCGTTTCCAGGTCTACCGTTGAAATGAGGCGGTCTGTAAGAAGTTATTGTGATCAGCTACGGATTGGTTGAGGGCTTGGCTGCGTGAAGCTTATTTGTATTATGTTAAGTGAGTAAACATTTTATATATTTATACATATAATATAGTTTATAAACTAGTCCTAAAACTCAGCTACTTTCTACTAGAAAATTACCGCTTAATTTATTTACCAACCGTCTGAGATAAGTAGACCTAAGTAAAGTAGTTCGTATTGGCATGTACTTATAGTTACGCCGTTCGTCGTAAAAAGCATAGCGTCAAGGTGCTTTTTTATACTACGTCGGTGGCATACGATCGGCACCTTAACTGAAGTAACCAAGTATCCATACTAGTTATATAGAAAAGTGGATACTTATGTTAAGGAACCGACTGATTGACAGCGTGGTAGTTATTATTTATAAGCCATATCAAACAAGTTATTTAAAAAAAAGAGCGATTCTTATTTTTGCTTATTAAAAAATTAAGCGCGCAATGTATCACAACAAATGCGATTTCAAACTTAGGACAAGTGATGATAGCAATGAGTGCACTGAAACGGGCTTCTATGTGACGGTACTTGTGTACAAATCGTAATGAAATAAAATCAACAGAATTTTTTTACAAAGGCCCAAAGACAACCTAAAATAAATTACAGACACACAATGCTAGAATGTGACGTAACCTCGTGCGTGATATTAAATAATTCGCAGAAACGTCGGAATTCGACTCCCTCCGGTCAAGACTTTTCTTTGTAAAATGAAAATAGCCTTTCAAGCATTTCACATCGTCCCTTGGGAAAACACGCTACAGTTGCACTCGTTGCTATGTTTCACTATATAAAGTATCATCCTTTTACCTGACAATATTAATATCACTGAACCGCAAGAGCTGCAATAACTCTAGTCTCTAAGGTACAAACAAAGTTTAAAACGATATTTTGAAATAGAGCGTTCGACCGAGAGAGGTTATTTTTTGTTTTTATTTTATGCACCCCGAGACACCGGTAGAGAAAATTGCACTATTTTGAAATGTCTCACTTGGGATGGAAAACACAGTTGTGAATAAAAAAGGAGAGCGTGAACAGTTCCTGCTGTGCAATGAAAAGGCTTTAGACCAGGAGTTTCCAAATAATGGACAAAGGTTTTATTTTAGAATAATACGTATTATAAAATGTATTAGGTATGCCTCGTATAAGTATTAGATATACGAGTAAAAACTTACATTTCGTTCCTGCAAAAGTACTCACGGCTACACGCCGGAGGTAATAAATTACGGAGTCTAAGGAATTAAAAACTTAACAAAGATATGAAAAGCATTTATTGTGGGCATGTTTATTTATTATGGCTCCTCTACACGATGGCCCAGCGCAGGCCAGTCCAAGGGACGCATTTATGTGTTAGAGGGAGTAAGTGATATTGCTATCTCATTCCACCGCATAGCTGCGTCCCCTAGACTGGCCTACGCTGGGCCATCGAGTAGAGGAGCCCTTATTTGTACCCTGCAAGGGCGCAGCGAGCAAGCATATTAAATATTTAACGACATACAACATAATATAAATGCTACTGTATAAATAATCTAGCATAGTTTTATTACATCATGATAGCCTATTTATTGTACAGTGTGTTTTCTTATTTGCAATAAAGATTAAATAAATAAATAAAATAGCCCTAATAAACCTACACTTTATGGAAAATACCTAAATGAAAATGTGAGGTGCAATAAAATACGAAATGTTATATCAACTCATAAAAATTCAAACATGTGCCACATCGGCCGTTCACTACACACGTACCTCTGTCTTGACTACTCGTTTACCTACATATTTGAATGGGAGTTTCACATATATCTTTTTTAACAAAATACTGTGAAGGTGAAGGTGCAGATAACTGGCAACAGTTATAGATTTCGCCCTGCCAGATGAATAAAGATCTGCAAACGAGCATTCGGAAGGTGGCAACCATCAAGAGTAATCTTGCTGATTGAAGATAAAATATATAATATCAGAAATCTACGTCTGCATTTATATTCTCCACCACAACCTAGCCGCATTTCCTTTTTACATAGTGGAGGATGCTACAATTAGCGTAAAGATTCCGCCAGTTACGCGTTATAGATAAAGCGTGACGAATAACGCTAGAAGAGCCCCGACCTCTAATCGGACGAATAATGCATTCCTACATACTTAAAACAATAAGTACTTCTTCCCTAGTTTTAGCTAACATATGGGATAAAATCATTGCAGATGGGTGTACTATATATACCTATTCTATATAAGGTATTATTATAGTTATGTGCTACACATATTTCATTAATTACCAATACATATTATATAAACATATTTTGACCTACAACATCTACGTTCGACACTCAATTAGGAATGTTCGAATAGCATTTCAACAATTTAGGTCAGTGGCTCTAATTTGAGGCATTGTTTAGTGAAACGTGAAGCCAGAACGCCAATGAAGATAATGTAGTGGTGAACCTTTGCTATTATCACGTTATTAAATTTTCTCCAAATATGTATGTGCCTCATAAATCCCATAATAGGTATTTATTTTACAAACACTTAGGAGATTATCTGCTACATATTTGTTGGTTACATACCTACATTTTCATGGAAATAGCCTCAAGTCCCAAAAAAGGACAAATTGGACATTTTTTATTTAACTCAAATAAAGGTTTTTTTAAGCATATAAATAATAAGTATTTACTAACGGAGAAACTAATTAATGGTACACGCCAATAACTGATGGTAGGCACAGTCAAGGTAATATCGACACGGCCAAAGACCCAAAAATATGCAGGCATCTTGTTAAGTTAGCCAGCTAATTAGTCGCCTAGGCCGATAGAAAATCAACGTCAAATCAACTCGACGTTTGACAACTTGGCATATTAAAAGTGAGCTCTTTGAAAAAGACTGGTTTACTCAGCCAAGTAAAATGTAACGTAAAAAACTTAAAGAATTGAAATAACATAAGATAAAATAAATTCGGAACCCTAAAAAGTATAATACAATAAAAAACAACTAAATGACTACACAACGTTCAGCCATCTGGTTAAACATTGCGATCAGTGACTTGGCTGGTTGTTCTTTAACCAGTTAATTAGCTGGCGAATATAACGCGGCGGCGACATACATATACTCGACCTTATTACCCATGTCGGCGGCTGATCGTAAATTCTCTAGACTCAGGTCCTCCACAAAAAGCTCCGTCGACTCAGGAAATGAGATATTTTGACGATTTTCACGTTTCACGATATGCTTTGTGCACTAATTTCATGATGTGCCGGATTTTACGATCGGCTGCCGACGAAGTCTAGTGACTAGGTCAAGTGGGGTATCATTTGAAAGAGCTCAAATTGAACATTCCAAATCAATTTTTTAATGTACATTTTATAAGGAAAATATAATCAGATCTCTTTTTTTAATAACAAAAAACATTTCCAAATTCAGTTTACAATTTAACCAACTTTATGTGTGTTGAAATTTCTATGAGATTACATTAAAGACCTTTCAAATAAAAGATCAATTTTTGAAATAGGTTCACATGACAGAGAAATATCTTTGAAAAACCAACATACGCGCAAATTACTAAGCCAATTTGCCGATAGATGGCGCTGGACACAATAATACTTAGTATAGGTACTTCTGATCAAAAGTCTTTCGCCTGTATTCTTATTTGTTCGCCTACACGAGATAATTCGAAGTTTGTTCGGAACCCTCGGTGCGCGAGTAAAACGAACTCGAACTTGGCCCGTTTTTAATAACATTAATAATGTGTTGCCGATTGAGAGACTTTTTGTTGGATTAAACCGTTGTATTCTGTTAGTGAATTTATGAGTGATTATAGATTTTGACGATCCCCCGCAGGATTACCAAACCACCACATTATTTTGAAATCTTATTATTTTGTAATTATTTAATATTTAAATTGATATTTTATCGTTAACGTTTTTGTAACATCCTTGTATTGAGCATCATAATATGAATAATTGTAGATTGACATACCTGCAATTTATAATGTAATCTGTATTATGTAATAAATAAATCTATCTTAATTTTCTACCAATTTAAGATACATATCGATAAATCGATAACAGTTCTTCATTGTATCAAACCCTCGTTTTAGCCAGAAAAAAATATATGTACAATTATAACTTATAACAAGCATCCCGACTAGAATATACTTCTAGTGAACAATAACATAATATTAATTTCACGCAAACGAAGTTGCGGGTGTAAGTTAGGCCGTGGGTATAATAATTACATTATGGCACTGAACAAAAGGATCAAACGTGACTCCGTCGACTAACGGTGCTCCCACGTTGGCTTTATATTATATAAATAAATATTATAGGACATTATTACACAAATTGACTAAGTCTCACAGTAAGCTCAATAAGGGTGTTGTGGGTACTTAGACAACGATATTAATGATATTAGGTATATAATATATAAATACATAGAAAATACCCAAGACTCAGGAACAAACATCCGTGCTCATCACACAAATAAATGCCCTTACCAGGATTTGAACCCGTGATCATCGGCTTCATAAACAGGGTCACTATCCACTAGGCCAGACAGGTCATCGGATGTAATAAAATGTTATATAAATTTGTGTAACAGAGCCAACATAATAAAACACACAACATTTTATAACAGCGAATGTGGGAACTTCCTTCTTCCTCGCGTTGTCCCGGCATTTTGCCACGGCTCATGGTAACCTGGGGTCCGCTTGACAACAAATCCCCAGAATTGGCGTAGGCACTAGTTTTTACGAAAGCGACTGCCATCTGACCTTCCAACCCAGAGGGTAAACTAGGCCTTAGATTAGATTAGATTAGATTTATTTATTTCTTAAAGTAAAAGACACAGTATTTTACACAAAATGATAAAACAAAGGCTTTCACTAAAAGATCGTCAACTTAACATTAAAACAAAAAATATAAAAATTTAAAATAATAAATAAAGAAATGTTACGACAAAAAAGAAAATGTCAATGTATACATAGCTAGGGACAACCTAGGTATTTTCGACAATACCGTAATACATCGTACGTATCGAATCGTACATAAGTTCTGAAAAACTTATTGGTACGAGCCGGGGTTTGAACCGGGGTTTGAATCCGGATTGCAAGTCGCACGCTCTTATCACTAGGTCACCAGCGCCACAACAGCGAATGTGAGAACACCATAAGTAAATAAAGTTGCCAAAAAATGGGAGTCTAAATACAGCTCAGCCCTTGATTAAATGTCAAAGGTAGTTAACAAGTCCCTAGAGGCGAGGGCGTGGGCCAGTGTCTGGATATTGCTTAGAAACTCAGGAATGGTAATTAAATTTAATCACAAGACAACTGGGCAGCTAGTGCCGGAGGTAATCAACATCGAAACTAACACTTTCAATGTTTAAGTAATAGGCAATAGCAATCACGGTTTTAATTTGTGAAAATATACGTCATCAATGAGCTAACATATTTTGGCATTATATCCGCTTTTCATGTAGATAGATAGATATATAGAATACTCTTTATCGGCACACCTTAGTGAAAGATACAACAACAACAATTAGTTTTTATTTTTAATTTATGTATGTACTTGCCTAGTCCACGCAGAATTGCAAATTATATATACTTACTTAGTGAAGTTAAGGACATAGACGCTATTGCTGCATGGAGTGAGAACAACCGCTTACAATTTAACGTCTCTCAATGTGTCTATATCACTTTCTCCAGACTCTGAACGCCGATTCCCACCACCGCATGACACGCCCCTACTTCAAACTGACGAAATACGTGACTTAGGACTATATTTGGACAAACAACTTGACTTCAGAGTCTTCAGACATTATATAACGATAAGATAAAGATAAAGATAATTTATTATTCAAGTAGGCATATTACAATGTGCTTATGAACGTCAAATAAAGCTACACCGGCTCTAACCCTACACCTCTGACCCGAGAAGATATAAATCCCCCCTTAATTGGAGGAGGGTATCCCAATATGGACCGGCAAGAAACTCGGCGGGACACATCTTTTCAAAACATTACATTTTATAATTAACATGCTTTAAATAAGAAAAAAAAATACAATTTAGATTACTATAGAAATCATGCAATTACATACAGTACCTAGTTTTCATTATAGAATATGATACAAAAAATAATAATATGTCATATCAAATCGTACAAATACGCTTTCAGACAACATATCGAATTCTTACAAAGGGAAAAGAAAAATAAAATTAATAAAGAAATGAGAATATACATTATACGAGTATATAGTAAATCTGACAGATTGCATATCTACAAAAAATATTTGATGTGCTTTCTTACCAGGGGGCTGATTTTTGAATTTCGATTGATCGAATTCGTCACTCGAAAATCTGTGGAAAACGACGAATTGATATTTTAGAAATACGAGCAATAGAAATTGGGAATCTAGGGGTATTGACCAGTCGTTTTCAATTGTATTAGTAGAATTTAAATGCCTAGTAGAGGAGATAAATTGAAGGGAATTACACGAAATCGAGCACACGAAATTCAAAAATTGGCCCCCTGAGCTGTGTCACCTATACAATGATTTTACATATACACATAATACAATGATTTTAATTGCTACTTGTTTTTACAGTTTCTGGTTTGGACCATGCATGTTTGTCTGTCAAGTAGTCCTTGACTCTGTAATAAGCCTTCAACATCAATGACTTTTTTAAGTAATTCTTAAGAGCTGGCAAGGTTAATCTTAAAGCATCGTCAGGTAACTTGTTATAAAAATGAATGCATAGTCCAACGAATGACTTTTGTACTTTGCGGACACGAAACTTTCTGATAGAAAGCTTATTTTTATTTCTAGTTCTGTAGTTATGGACATCTGAATTCTTAGTGAAGGAGTCTAGATTCTTAACAACATAAATAATACTATCATAGATGTATTGGGAAGCTACAGTTAAAATATTAATTTCTTTGAAAAGTTCACTTAATGATTCACGTTCTTTTAAGTTATATATAGAACGAATGGCTCTCTTTTGTAAAACAAATATAGTCTGTATGTCAGCTGCTTTACCCCAAACCAGAATACTATATGACATTACATTATGAAAATAACTATTTCCTACTCCTCTACTGTTATCTGTCATTTATGCATTCATTAACACGAATATAAGAACATACATAAAAGATTTCAAGAAAAGTCTATATTGTCTATTCCTCATAAAAGCTCTTGTGCTTTTATAAGCTATAATGTTACTGCGATTAATGGCTACCAACCTAACAAAACCAAAACGAATACAGTTTTAAACTAAGTGCATTGCTGCCAACTTACAAAATATTCATTTGGTTGCATAGTAAAAATAATTACTTCATAAGTCAGAAACCCGCATGTGACACCCATAATATAGCAACACCCATAGACTACGAAGACCGCTTAGCGTTGCTTGTTAGTCTCCGTAGGCTACGGTGGCCAAAATTGAGAAAAAACTGACCAAAAAATTAATTTAGCAAGTAGCAAGTACCAGGGCCTCATGAGTTACGAGGAGGTGTCACCGACCGGCCGGCCGCGGCCCGGGGCGGGCCGGGCGCGTAACAAGATATACTCGCACGTCTTGGCTATATACTTTTGCTGTAATTTGTTTACCTAAATTAAGATTTATTTTAGTTGATTCGTAGGAAAAATATTGTATGCAACGTTGTATAAGTAGGTCAAAAAATTCTCGTGGCGTATTCCTTTACAATGTTCGCCTACGCCTTCGGCTCCGGCTCACATTGTAACTCACGCCACTCGCCTTTTTTGACCCTTCTTATACAACTGTTGCATAAAATACTATAATAGACAAGGCGAGCTCTCTCAACATTGGTCAATTGCCTGATTCTCCTAACAGCGTAAGCGGCCGAACTTAATTTTTTAGCTAGCATTCTTATATGAGGACTCCATTGTAAACCAAGAAATAGTGCTTTATCTACCAGCTCTAAGCATTCATTATTCAAAAGTATCTTAATCTCGACTGTTTATTTATAGGTAGAATTGCTTCACAGTTTGCTAACATTAAGGTGGCTATCATGCTTTACAACGACTTCGAATGTAGGCGGCTTGAATTCGGTGCTGCAGTATGGGATCCCTATAAGACTAAATATATCACGATCTTGAAAAGAGGGCAAAAAAAAAATTCAAGGCATATTTACAAACGTCTTTATGGATATTATCCATACATGTATCCGTCTCTATTTATAAGGGCACTGTTATTCTCATGTATAGGGTGACAGTTCAGTTTAGTATGAAAAATTTAGTTCCGAAGAAATTCGGCAATATGGCGCGTGATCATATATTACTGGTCAGGCTTAATATATTTTTCATATTTAATATTACTCAAAGTAATTGGTTGGATGGCGTACGGAGATAAAATCGTTAGATACTTTAACGTTGTAATGAAATATGAAAAAGCTTTTTGTTAAGTACATCGGGATCAAGATTGGAATAAAATATGAATAACAGGAAAACCTTTTATTCCAATACCTTTAGCAAAGTATCTGCTCAAAACAGGTAAACACGTGGATCATCTTGTCATATCAAGGCCGTCAATTTCATATCTTTTGTCAGGTTATCGAAGGTATTATTTACAGCCAGGCCCTGACAACGCAGTATGTTAGGTATATACTTTTTCTCAAACATGCGTGAAAATATCGTTATTACTTTTATAATAGTAGGCAAGCTTGAGTCTTAGCCTGAACGCATGCGATAACGGAATGTAGGGAAAATGACAATGCGCTTACCGCTGCGTTTACCTCTTAAAACAATATACGGTCATTAGATTATCTGGTTTAAAATGGGTGTGCGGCAAATGCTACGTTTATGGCAAAAACAACCGCGCGCTTTAATGTTCAATATTTTGATTAGCCAATATTGTTGACAGGTAGTTGTGGCTGCTGGGGAATATACGACGGGTAGTGCCTGGTTGTCAGAGGAGAAATTGCTGGAGCAGGCCAGGGACATGTGGAAGCGGCTCAGCGACGAGCAGAAGGGTGCCTACGGCGAGGACTACTTCGAGAACGCGCTCCGCAGCCTGGAGAAATACACCAAGAGCGCTGTAAGTAACACGAATGAATTCAATTAGGTAGTGTCCTGGGAATACATTAGTCCGTCAAACTACCAAAAATTTTCGTACACGTTTTTTTTTTTTTATCTACAAAGAAAATAGCAAATCACGTCCTTCTAAAAAGTGTAGCACGGTGCTAAGTCGCCCGGAACTTTAACAGGCTATAAATAAAATAGCCCGATATAATATATAGATACATATGTATGTGTGGTTGGTTATCGTATAGATATATTATGTAGTACCTAGCTCTCTCTTCAAAGATATTATATTCATCATTTGTGATGATAGGCATTCTTTTTTATTTTTAAATGACGGACTGATTATATTTTTAAGACCTCGTACCTACCTCGTTTTTTTAGCATTAGAAAAGACTACCCGATTTTGACGGGTCTTTTTATTGAAATACGCTTAAAAAAATGTTAGTATTACCAATAGGTAAGTAATAACTTATGAAACCAAAAGAATGTAAATGAACATAATTATTTATTTGATTTATAATGGTTAGGTACGTATTTGTGATAAATGCTATGAATTATTTTTTGAAGAGACATGTCAAGATCGTGTAGTCCTTATTCTAATGCTAAAAAACGAAGTATAAATAGCCTATCCGATTTTATTAAGTAGGTATGTCACGGTTTGGTACATAAACTGCTCGTGAGCGGGAAACAAAACGTACAAACCGATGTGATTCTAATCTAATCTTTATACGTCAGCGCTTTCTCGAACTAAACTCCAGACTTTTGGCATACGGAGCGCCTACGCCTGATAAAGATGCCTGTCTTTGGCAGCTTTCTGATTATTATATCACGTTTAACCTTTACATAACAGATTTTTTTTCTTATTAAATATGGGCGACTAGACGAACACGTGATATATTCGTATTGCCGAAAAAACATAAACCGACAATCGCTTACTGTCTGAACCTAAATTAAAATTATTGCAAGCTCAGCTAACGACGTGACAGAATGACCTCTCATATTTCAAAGTGCTTAATATTAATCCAGACTACCAGCCGACGGACAAAGGTTGGGCTGGTTTAGCTCGATGTTATTTAGATTGGAGTTAATTACGAAATGAAATAATCCGTTTACGGAAATTACCATACTGTGACTTTGATCTTCAATTTAGTACTGGTTTATAGTTCTGGTAGAGTTAGATCAAAATAACTCTGCAACGAGTTTGACAGCAAGTGTGCAAGTGTTGTTTATAAGTCATAGTTTCATAGAATTTGACGTTTAAAATAACACTTGTCCAGACTGTGGCTATCAAAATCGCTGCAGACTTATCTTGGTCTAACTCTACCGCCGTACGATATTACAAATGGCTTAGGCTCCTAATAACATAGGATTTGTAGATTCATTCATTAGGATATTTACAAAATTTATTTAGAAATGTAAGATTTACGTAATAAAAATACGGTAAAAACATATTTCTTCAATTATTTTTTGATAAAACCCATCCAAACGCGACTTGAAGGAACTATCACAGGGATCATCATGTTTTTAGGGTTCCGTACCAAAAAGGTACAAAAGGAGCCCTTATGGTGCGACTCTGTCCGTCTATCCGTCCGTCTGTTACATCGCTAAATATCTCGAGAACCACTTAAGCTATCGATTTAAAATTTGTAACAGTTATGAACAACGCTAACCCAGACAATTCGAAAGTATTTTTTTATTAACTATGGAAAATGCTCAAAATAAAGAGGGAGCAAAATTTCAGTTACTAGGTCAAGTAGGTATCATTTGAAAGAGCTTTAATTGTACATTCCAAAACATTTTTTCTTTTTTTTTCGTAGTGAAAAAAAAAGATTATTGGAGGAAAAAGTGAAAAAAAATACCATTCCCCCCTTACGTTTTTACGGTTTTCATTACATCGCGCAAATTAGCAGACAATTTTCCGATGGAAGGCTCTGTACACAATTATGCTTAGTATAGGTAGATAATTCAAAGTTTGTACGGAACCCTCGGTGCGCGAGTAAAATGAACTCGCACTTGACCGGTTTTTTTTTGTAAACACAGCCTGCAAGAGAGGCATGAGTTAGGTTTTTTAACACTTTTTTAACAATGTTGAGTTTTTAATCTCAAACGTCAATCATTTCTGGAATAAAGCCCGGGGGCTGTTTTCATGTAGCGCAGTAGTAATGTGCGAGTGCTAGCTAGAATATAATATACACACAAACTCTTATTTATATTATATCACTTTAATATTTTATTAATCTGAATTCACCTTCGTAGTGCCTTACAGTGCTATTTTATTCAATGGTTCGATGTGTTCGGCTCACGACTGCTCCGAGCAGTCATGAAGGCACAGAAAGTGAAAAAGAAAACGCGTCATGCGGCTACTGCGTTAGAGAGGGACAAGGAAATTCTCTCTAAACCCGTTTGGCGCTAATCACGACACATTGTCATTTCCGCTACATACCGGGATGTTATCGGCTACGACGTAGCGCTGCCACCGTAGCTCAGCGGTGAATGTGTTAAACATTGGTTTTATTAGAAAGTGAGATTTCTGCACGTAGTATGATACTATTCATTGCGTTTAGATTGTTATTATTGTATCTCCTTGGATTTCACGGGCCTATAAATCTCGGTCTTTTGATAAGCTTGCAGCTTTTGAGAGATCCAAGACGTAGAGGCCCCTTGGAGAGCTTTAATGTCATGTAGAACGCCTGCTAGAACCCTGAAAAGCTGGAAAGCAATAGACACCCATTAACCGGTCGCAGCAGGCATTGGGAGTATTGTAGAAATAGTAATCAGTATAATGGTTTATGGATTGAAGTTTGGGTGGACGATGAGACACGGTTATTGCAAAGACGTCCGGACACCTGCCATAACAATATTTTCACTAGTTATCAAGGCAGGCGGTGACTCACCGCCCACTAGATGGGCCCCAGAAACTGCCGTCGTGAAGACGACCAGGAGCAACACAGGTGTGAGCGGCTCAGGGGTGTCGAGAGGTGTACGCCGCTTTCTACCCAGAGGCTCATCTCTGGACGGCCAATAAAAGCAAGCCAGAGCTGAGAGTCCTGCGGGTCCCCTTGGGGTCCCCAACTGACGAAGACATGCCGGAGACGGAGACCCTAGCCGACTCTCGGGTGTACTCGGGTCCGTGGGGTCGTAATCCCCAACAGCTCGCCACAAGTTGCCCTGCGGATAGAGATTGTTATTATTATTACACTAGGCAATTCATTTCGTAGCATATTAAATGCCCACATCCCGTGTGTACAAAAAACTCTTCGTAGCGTTTTGACATTGTGGTTACGTAATGAGAATATTTTGACTTCAAAAGTAGCATTAAGCTAACGTTTTAATGGCATGCCATAACTTTGAATAAAAAATTGTGATTCGTCGGAAAATCCTGAAGTATTTCGGGGGACCAACGCTGGAGCTGTTGTTGTCTTGTGACGTTGCAGTAAAAGGCTTGGTAATGGAATTATGAGCAGCGACGAAGTTGCCGATGAAAATTGGCTGTATCATCACTCCCGCCCTACCTACAAACCCTACCTTTCAGGCCATTTCAAAACGTAAATAGATTATGTACCTGTAAGTTACATAGAGGTTCTGTTGTGATAAAAATCAGTCGTTTGGGCGTTGTCGAAAATTATGATCTCGTTTCTTCCCCCACTTTATTTTATCCTTTATTTTATTTTAATATTTTGTTTGAAACATTCCCTCGGCACGTTAGTCGTGGGCAGAGAGTAGAGACTAACTATAAGTAAATTACATTACAGACATTATTTGAAAATTGTACAATTCGTATATTGTCTGCATTAAGAAGGCAGGTGTGAGGAATGGAACGTTTTTCCCCTCTCGGAACGACGTCGACTGAATTGTAATCTTGTTCCAAAAATATCGTTGTTAAATAAAGCCAATGAATTAATTTGGGCTATTGTTTCAATATATAATAGGAGGTAAAATTATGCAAACGTATTGTACCTATGTAGGCACGAGATACTCTTGGCTGTGTCCTCCATGATTTCATAACGGGCGGTTAATTAAAAAGCAGATCGGAGGCTTACACAGGGTTTTTACGATGTTTCACCAGAAGATTAATGCCAAAAGCAGTAAAGGTATCATCATATATTACAGTTTCGCTTGGGATTTAATAATTTCAACAGTTTAATTACATGGTTATACCCGGCTTAAAAAAAGTAAAATACTTGAAATAATTATGAAGAGTATTCTAGCCAATCTTGGAGTTATTAAATATCATAATTTTTACACTATTTTAAACGAACGATGCTGACTTTACTATGCTTTTAAATGTGAAGGTAAAATATATACCTTTTTTTTTTATGTTTGTTCTCTAAGGTCGATGTTTTTATTTTTTGTCTCACCTGATTGCATCATCAAACTTAAAAGTTATGAATCGCTTTTTCAGAATGTATTCCTAAATATGTAAATAAAAAAATAGGTATATCAACTCATCGCATATATTTTTGATAAAATTAAGTAATTACGAGGTACCTGCTTTTTAATCCTGTCAACCACACGACAGGGGTAATAATAACAACAAAATATATTATGCTTATACTTACACCATTTGATATCACTACCTATCAGGGCCTCGCCATCGCCTCCCACAGAGTAGAATATAGACATTATAGACATGTCCCTAGACTCATCTATCAGACACTGATTGTGACATTAACATGTGATTTTCGTTCACGACTGATACAGAATGGTTGTAATAGTCATCGAAAAAAAAATTATATTTTATTCCTTGCTTCTAGATGAAAGAATGTGAATAAATGAGAATTCTTGACATTAGTATTTGTCGATAGACTGTCATTTTGTATGTAGTATGCTGATATTATATTGACATAAAAATTGTGAGTATGCGTGCCTCGTTACGTTGACCTCGAATCCTACAGTCCGACGTTCACGCAATTGCAGGGTTCTAAAGTTCCGGAATTACGGATTTAGATTCTAAGGGTCCCACATTCTTGTAGTCCCGGTCCAAAATTCTGGAAAATAAAACAGCTGTATTTTAATTTTAACTTGTTTGATTTATCGTAATTTAAACAAAACAAAACACATTTTCCTTTTTTACTTTCACACTCGTTTGTAATATTATCCAACGAACTTCACACTCATACTTTTCAGTTTCGTCGCGCATAAACATCGGTGATCTAATTTCAAAGCTCAGAGGCAGCTCATTCAAAAGCGACTTTGCCAAGTTTGTCTTTTTCACCCTCTTCAGGAATACTAGAAGAGTTTTATATTTATATTCCTGCAATATGGAACACGACGACTTGACTTAAATAACACAACGCCACAATATCTATCTTTCATAAATTAAGAAATCCTATTCGTCGTTGACGACACTCTGTTGTTTTACTCGTAGTTAAGAGCAGTAAAGATATTAATACTTTACTTCTATCGATCAGCTTCAACTTCAACTTTAACATTTATTCAGCAAATAGGCCACAATAGGCTATAAAATCATTTACAGTGTAGTACGCCTTACTTAACAAGGAGCGCTTAATATGTGACTTAAACTTGTTAATTCACTATATCAGTGGGGACTATATTATAAAAACGCTTCAAACGCAAAAACGCAGCTTCTTTAGATTCCGATTTAACACAAATGATAAACCTACATTAAAAAACGCGGTACTAAATTGTAAAATAATCTTTTATCCAACATCTAAAACAGATTGTTTTAGTCTACTAAGTTATATGTGTGTGAAATTATCCCTAGTCAGGGCCGAACCCCGTCTAGACAGTGCTCCTTAGGGCGTCCAGGACAGGTATTTATATTCTTTAGAGAGCTTTCAGACCATCAAATTATCGGGGTTGTACCAGGTGGAAATAATCTCATCGTTCCGCACGCTTTTTTTACTTTTAAGTAGTTTTATATTTTCTTAATGGACTCCGTCTTATTTTGCGTACACTCGCATACCAGTATTAAAGTATTAAAAAAGAAAATATTACGTTATTTGCGATTACAGCTTATAATTGCGCCGCTCTTTCTGAGACACATCTACGTTACGTTTAAACGCACACACACAAAACGCTGATAGTCTGATATGTCTGAATGCGCACTTATCGAGCACGATATGGGTCCTTACTCAACTTTGTAGGTCTTTGTTAAACCGCTGTATGTTTTTTTACACTGTGATAATATTATGAACTGTGAAACTACATCAATGTTGGTGTAATCTTGTGGCATCTTTTATTCAATGCGGTATATTTGAGGGAATACATTTATATGGATTGGAGTTTTTTGAAGTATACTTTTCTTGGTTGTTTTCGGTTTTTAGTCGTATATTGATTCTATGTGGTTTTAAATAGGTGGGTAATTTAAATTAAAGACATTATTAAGCTATAATGGGACTTCATTGCATAGGTATACCTTTATTTATTATTTTTCCTGTAGTTTCCAGAGTAACATTATGTTGTAGTCAAGTGTAAAAATATGGTTACATTCAACTTACTTAAGAATACGTCCCATAGTTCTTAATTCACCGATATATATCGCCGGCTAAGGGACATATTTTTGAGTAAGATGTGTGCACCCATATTTGTACACTGACTGTACCATCATTTTCTAGCAGCGTGCAATGAGTTTTTTTTTTTTTCAATTACCAGGTTTCGAATTTGTGGGCAGTGGTCGGTTTCCTCTTGATTTCATATGTTTGTTAGTTTAAAATAGCATGTTATTTCCAGGATGCTGACTTGACGGCGGTGACCCGCGCCCTAAGCGACGGCGTGACGCGCACCTTCCCGCTGGCCCGCTACACGCCCGTGTCCCCGCGCGAGAAGCTCAAGTCCATCCTGGCCGAGCACCTCCCGCGCTCCCTCTACGAAGGGCTCTACACCGACTAAGCTAGATCACTGCTCTCCACCTGGCTCGCATTTCGCTTTCCGATATTTTTCTTACCATCCTATTCATTATTCATTACAGGTATCTGAATACAAGATATACTTATTTATGTAACGCTGCCGCCACTTTTAGCAAAGTGTGCAAAGTGACCATTTACAACTACATACGTAAGGTCTAAGTATAAGCATGTTGCTACTATATTACTACATAGCATATTTCACAACTGTAGGTACCTATATAAACAACTGTGAACATTGGTTGACCTTTCGGTACGTTTTATTCAAGAGACCGATACAAGCTCAAACCGTCTCTATTGTATTCTGATATCTATATAATGCCATTATCTTCGAACGAGCGAAATTATAAAATGTCCCTGAAATTTCCTTTGTAAACAAAATTCATAGCCCAAAATTATGGCGCCGTTGTGTCTACACAAAATGCAAATAACCGAATACGGAAATTAATATGAAATCCATCAGCCCTGATAATAAGTTAGGTGAAGTTGGTCGTGCCAAAATGAGGCCATATAAAGCTCGACTCGGGCTTGCATAAGCTAGAAAGTTGGAGCAACTTCGTTGGTCATTTAACCAGCATCTACTATCCACTTAAACACGTTCGCGGAACTCCAACACGAATTGAAACGAGTTTTCTATTAAACTCGAAATTTCCGTTTAAATACAGCTAAGTAAATTTCACTTTTTCTTACTTGTAAAAGTGAAAATGTAAATTAGTGTATTTCCGATTAAGTCGAGTTATGTTCGATAGAATCATTTAGCTAAATACTTGATCAGGTGCACAGTCTAATATTTTTTCGTAAATCATTTGAATAAAAGACCCTCGTCAAATACAGTGTGTGTCTTTCATAACGACATTGGTTTTAAGTAACGATAGTTTAAAGTGCTGTTAACAGTTTTATCAAAAGAATATAACGATTGCCTTTTATAGTTAAGAGTAATTAATTTAAAAAAAAATCTCGAGCAGCAATGTAATGCAAACATTTATTTGACGTTTCAGAGAGGAAGAGCTAGTTTCGTTTCCATTTAAATTCGATCAAAACATTAAGTAACTCGGAACTGTTGCCCACGTTAACTTATTTACTGAATTATTCACTACTAGAAAACACTGCAATTTAAAACATACGCGATTTTGACCACACTAGCACAACAAATTTACATCAACAAATCTTTCTGTGTCTTATTGTTAGCCACCACATTTATGAATCGCATTATTCACCGAACTAGACTGATACCAAAAATCACTGCACATACATTTATTATCACCTCTTAGAAATCACATTACCTAGTTCAAACATGCTTATTAAATTTTTTAGGAATGTCTGTGTTGATCAACAAACTCGATGTTATCTTGACACTTCAACCCAATCAATGTGAAGTTATCAATCGGTACTTAAACGAAACAATTATCTGAATCCGCCTTCTTAGTTAACACAAAGTTACCTACTTACACCAATCTTTTGACTGCACTGGCTGGTATGACAGGATGCAGGTAGGTTGATGTAAAATATTTAGGTGACTTTTTTCATGAAATTGTCATGTCATAATTATCTTTCCAAAATGCCACGACCATCGCCTTATACCTCGCAAGAATTAGCGGATATGATTATAAAGTATGGCGAAGCTATGCAAGATGCTAGACTAGCGTTAACATTATATCGGGAGCAATTTCCAAATCGTCGAATTCCGCAAAACCCCAGAGTCATAGTCGGTGCATTGCAGCGTGTCCGGGAAGACATGCCCATTACTGGGAGAATCCAACCGTTGGCAAATGGACCCCGTCTTCATGTTCGTAATGAAGAAATTATACTGGAACATTTTGCTGAAAATCCAGAATGCAGTACAAGAAATGCCGGGCGTCATTTTCAAATGAAGCACAAAACAGTTCACAGGATTCTAAAAAAAAACTTGCAGCATCCTTACAAATTTTTGAAGGCACACGCAATATTGCCTAGGGATTTGCTGCCACGTTTAACATTTAGTCGCTGGCTATTGAACAAACACAATACCGACCACCAATTTACCTCAAGAGTAATATGGACTGATGAAAGTACTTTTACTCGGAACGGCGTGTGGAATCAGAGAAATACACACTTTTGGGCAAGAGTAAATCCTCGTGTACTAAGAGAGACCGGTCATCAATACCGATGGGCTGTAAACGTCTGGGCAGCCATTCATGGTGACCGTATAATAGGTCCAGTATTTATCGACGGAAATCTCAATGGCGAAAAATTCCTGGAATTGCTTAGTGGTCCATTGACTAATTATTTCAATTCGTTGCCAGAAGAAGCACGGGAGCTGACTTGGTTGCAAATGGACGGAGCTCCGGCACATTCAGCAGTTCGCGTGCGTAATCATTTGAACTTAATGTTTGAAAACCACTGGCTCGGTAGATTTGGGCCTCGACGTTGGCCGGCCCGTTCACCGGACCTCACGATGTTAGATTTTTTTTTATGGGGGGCCATAAAAAACGAAGTGTATTCGAAACCACAAATATCTGTTGAAGATCTTCGGAACAGAATAACTGACGCGTTTCAAAAACTTCAGCAGAACACTAATTTTGAAAGCGTACATCAGTCTCTCATACGCCGATGCAACACTTGCATCGAAAGGCAAGGACGTCACATCGAACATCTTCGACGAGTGAATCGCAGAGATTGATTTTATTTTTTGAATAAATAAAAACTTTTTAATCTTTTTTTATTTTTAATCGAACTTTGACCAAGAAACACTGCGTAGTTTCTCCTCAAGCAACTTTTGTGAGTGAGAAAGAGAGGAGAAACTTCGCAAAGTGTTTCGCGATAGCAGGGCGGTTAAGTCCTTTTTTTACGAACAAGGTCTCTTGTCATGATTTTTGACGGTCTTGTCAATCAAAAGTGTCACCGACATGTAAGATGTAGGTAATTGTGATAGGTGTCAGGATGTCACTAAGAGCGAAATTTCAATGAAATCACATGACAATTGTTAAGTTTAATTTATTACTGATACATTGCGTGCCCAATTAATTTGTATGAAAAATTTTATTTTTTATTTTTTAACTAAATATGCTAATTTCAGTTCATTAGGACTTATACTTTCAGCCCTTGAAATTAGTGTCGTTATGAAAGACACACACTGTATATCAGATTACAAACGACTGTGGCTGACAGCTTCTAATTACGAAGGTCTGTAATATTTTTGTGGTCAGAATAAGTAGTTGTACTTTCCCATCATCCAACGTAATTTTTTCTCCGAATAACGTTAATTTCTCTTGATAATTCCTTAGATCTTAATATCGATACAGTACCGGCCAAAAATATATGACCTTCAGCTTTTACGGCAAAACTGTTTCTAACTAATGCGGTCAATGAGATAACCTGGCCACATATAATGGCAATGTCGTAGTTTTTTCTTGTTTTGTCACATACTTCATCGCAATATTAATTGATTTATAAGTAAATGTGAAACTGTCACTAAAAACTTGAATATTAATATAAACTTGTATATTAATAAACAAAGTATGTTGAAGCTTCATGGATGAAAGAACTCGGACCCCAGTCAATAGAAAGCTATTTTTGTTGGCCATTAACTGGGGCGTACCCATGAATGATACTTAAAGTCAACATGAGTTCGTTGTGGTGTGGTTGTTTTAAGTAATATAATGGGTCCACTGTCTACCCACATTGTTTCATTAAAATATTATTTATACAATTGGTAAACCAATGAGAATATAGGAATAGGCATACATACAATCTAACCAATATTTATAACCATAAACATTATAAACCAAAAAAAACACAAAAGTATAATATATTTTTGCCCGATAGTGTATACAAAAGCAATGCTTAAAAGTTCATTTTAGTATTGATCTGAATATATACATGTATATCTAGAATTTACTATTACTTATTCTTGGAAACAATATTATTACACTCTGGAGTCTACAAACACACAAGAAGTTATTTCCCACGACCTAACATTGTTATTTCCCCTAAGTAATAGATACTTCCAGCTATGAATATCTATTACAGTAGCGAAGTAATTTCTGTTTAATAAGTTGGTCGGTATTTCACTGCGAAAGCTCGACGCTAAATGATTGCTTCCTTTTCCAACTTGCAACTGAAGCCTAACTCACGCTTTGTGACTATGGTAGAGCATATTTTACTATACGTATGTTTTTTGCTTTATTTCTGTAGAGTATTCGTTTGTAGTATTTTTATACTAGGTGTCTGGATTCATGATTAATTGCGAACTGCAAGCTACGGCCCGCGTTCGATTTTGACTTCATAATTAGCTCTCGATCAATGTCAGCGGCATATGTTTCGTAAAATTTTGCACTTAAAAAGCGTTGAATTTTAATTTTGCCGCCTTTGCCATAAATATTTAAAGCAACAACGAATTCTAATAAAACTATCACACTTAATATGAAAGCGTCATAAAATAACTTGCTAGCGCGTTTTAGACCACTTAGTCGCGTCGCAGATGCACAGAAGGCTAGTTTTCAAACTTCTTTGTGCTAAAACTTAATGTATAAGGGTATATTACACCTTTTACCATATTTTATAATTATAGAGACTAGTCACACCAGTCTTGAAAGAACAAAATTACCACCGTTTACGTATACACCGTTTAGCAAAAAAGTCTTATCCCGACGTATACGTTTCGGAGTGGTCGGTCCTAATTATTACTAATATATTACTTAACATGTATATAGCTACATTTTTATACCCGCTTTAGGCGAGGCAGCGTCAATCAAGCATATTGTAACCAAAAAATGTTGATTATTATGTTTATACCTTGAATACTCGTAACAAGGCGCAGGTACAACATATACCTACAACACCAACGAAAATAACCTAAAATTGAAATTATGTAAATTTGCCTGTTTGTGTTACACACTGTTCGCCGCCTCGCCTGCGACTGCAGTGTAGGTAGAAAACCAATTTCGTTATGTATTCACTTTTATGTGGTCATCAAATTTTATGTCGTTGAATTTGTTGATTGATTATGTTGTTTTTTAGAGTTTATGTATATAATTTTAGTATAACGACTTAGTAATCTACACTTAAGAACAGTGAAAAGTTTTCACTAAAACTTTGTATGAAAGTTCAATACTAATATTTGCCCGTGTTGGTTATTCTTGAATATAGATGTTGCATTTGTTATCTTATCCTAATATAAACATAGCTTATGTATTGTTTGTTTCCTCTTTTTTGTGCGAATATGTCTATTGTAAATGCCTAAATATAGCTACAAATGCAACAGAAACTTCTGTTGTTTTCCATTAACTTCAATATAGATTTGTGTAATGTTAATATATTTATAACATCTAAGTAGAAGTACATTATGAATGTCTAACTTGGGCATTGTGTGTGTCGCATGACATGTAACAGAGTAAAATTGATGAAGAGGTCATCAGAAGAACTAGAACATTACGGTATTACATTTGACAGTAAACGGTTGTTCATTGACATATTTTACTTTGCGTAGCATAAACACAACGCCAAAGTTGTTTTACGTGGCACACCGTTGAGTTAATCCTGATACATGTCTTAAAAGTAAAGATTCATTGATTTTATTAGATGTGAAAAATATGACGCTTGATTAGTTGTAACCACTAACTGTTATCAAATTCTAAGCACGAATCCATCTGTCTTTACACAACTATTACAATCAACGAATCTTTGGTTAAAATTAAATTCGCTGTTAAAACCACTTAAAGACCCTTTGGTTTGAAGTTTCTATTAAAAGTTTTTCTTTTTAACTAAGTATGTCGACACATAACGAGCCGTCTCACGAGGAAACTGCCACGCGAACGACGCGAGGCAGCTAGATCTGGGCAAGGAAATGCAGACCGAATATCCGAATAATAAATAAGACCGAACTATTTCGCGCGGCAATTACCTCGCGAGGCATCTCGTTCAATGTGGACCTCTATTGTAATTTTCTCTTACTAGAAAACCTATTACCAGTCAAGTAGATTATAGTTGTAGAGCCTATGTATATTAGCAGCTTCAGTAGCTGAACGGGCGAGGTGTTCAATACATCTTCACCCGCTCTTATTATCATAACATTAAAGTTTTATTGAGATAAGTTTGAACACCTCACTCTAATACCACTGTTGCTGACTGTAGTTTGCTCTGTTTGTATTTATAAATTAAAATGGAATTATAACAAAGAGCGTGAAAGAATTTCGTCATCCAGCCAAATCCATTTGGATGACTGCAGCATTTAACTTCCGAGAGAGCAATTGACAAGAGTTGATAGTTTTACGTGTGGATATATTTCGAATTATTGTGTTTGTATTTTTAATAAAATAATAAAGCTTAATAAAATGGTTTCTTTTGACACTTAAACACTAAAACGTAATAGGTCTCAGTAACTTCCCTGGGTGTATTAACAAAAATCAGGTAGCTGATGAGTCGCTTAACTCCTTTAATATCAAAGACCATGTTGTTAATAGTTTTCCAACATTTTGTGATTTGATTGTCAATGTTGTTAATAAAGGAGAGCGTCGATTTTGGACTCATCGCATATATCTTACAGACTATATAGGTAAAATACAAACGCAATTTATTACGGGAATAGATGTAGTATTGGGGGTAAATTAAACGGGAATTAAAAATAGGTACATAATGAAAAGACTAAAGAGTTTAATTCTCTTTGCACTAATCTTTACGGTGCTTTGTTTGCTTGCATTACATTTCTTTATAAGACGTCCATAGTATATTGCATACAAATTATTTATTATGTTTATCAAGCTGTGTCTTTGGCTTTGTGATTTTCGAATCGTACAAACTAGGGCTCCCGGTATACGTGTTACACGCCGAAACGAATACCCGTTTTCTTAAGCCCGGTGGTACTAAGAACACGGTTTACACACGATCCGTAAACGTGCCCAAGAAACATTTCTCAGAAACGTATCCCCGTTTACAAGGGTACTTAACTCCAGCCCAAACGAAACAGAATCGACGGTCTCTTTCCCATCAACGATGTGGTCGACAAATATCATCAGACTGGACAAGGGTTAATGGATTCTCAATCGAAATACGCTTTTAACGGTTTTACACTCTGCATTCCAATTCAGTTTGATAAACCCGCTGAATATCATTTCCATGGTATTATCTTAGTTTTCTTCCATTAAACGCCAATAATATCCACACTTCCCGATTTGGTGCCCGAAATCTGTTCCGATTTCGGGCCTAATAATCGTTTTCGTTTCAAAATATCAGCACATCGTTAAAAATATTCGAAATGTAAAAAATATTTTGTCTCTAATTGCCAAAAATGTTCAATGTTTGATATTTCTGCATGTGAACCCTGCGAACAAGTCCCGCTGACGTCCGTACCTGCAGATGTCGGACGGCTCTGGACCGAAAGCGATATCTGCTCGCCATCATTCACCACTATGCGACCTGCTCATCTCGCTAAACGGGCTCCTGTGTACCGATCCCCAAGTGGATATTTTTACTGACTGCCATCCATATACCTCACTTACTCCGAGACAGTGTGAAGAATGTGTGTTTTATATTATTTATACGCTTTAATTGTAATTGTCAGTACAAGTGTGTACAAAGCTACAAAGCCGTTCTTGTACATAAATCATTTACAATTCCGAGCGCTTCGTGGCGTAAAATATCTACCTACGTTATTCTTCCTTAAAGTTCCATACCAAAATGTTACCAGGAACCTACCACACAGAAACAAGAATATATGTATGTATGTATTTAAGTAAACTAACATGGTAAATATATTCACCACTCGTATCAGTCGAGCTCAACATCGAAGCATACATAGAACATGATTCCGTTAGAAACCCCAACTTTCCGAAGTGGAAACGGCCTACTTAAGAAGGCTGGATATTTTCGACTCGAGCAAGGCCTCGTATATCGTTGCCAAAAATATTACATACCTACTTGTATTAGGTAAATATTATACGATCCATATTTACGAGCAGTTTTTCAGAGGAATATCTAATCGAACTAGTTGTTAGAACGAATAGTTTCAACTATGCGAGAAAGTTATTTCAGGAAGATAATACTTAAAAGTATTGTATGTACTTAAGTAAAGAGAATTAAGTAAGTACCATAAAAAAACCATCAATGGAATATTGAATTTCTAGTTTCCTCCATATTTCAATTTTATTTGAGAGGAAGTACCATTCGTTTATTAATCATTCCGTCCCCTTTTATATTACAAGGCTTAATTGGTTAATTGAGTCAACTCGTGACATAAATAGGTACTTCTTACGGTTATTTAATGCACGCGCAAACAAGTACTAGGTCAGTAAATACAAGTGCGAAAATTAGGAAAATCGCTACGAGTGGCGATAAATTACTTAAAACACTACCGAAGGTAGTGTTTTAAATCGACACGAATTGCGAATCACCTATTCAAACATGTATCTTACGTTTTACAGTACTAGGCACGTAAAGTGCTGATTACCGCACTAGGGTGGTAAAATAGCACCATATGTAAGAATAGGATGCAAGGTATGCGAAACCCATCGCTGCATCTGCGGGACGATGGTCGAGACTAATGGGCACCAAGGCTTAATACCCAGACATAACGCCATCAACGAGCTGATCCGACGTGCCATGGTCTCGGCCAATATACCTTGTATCCTGGAGCCTCAGGGCTTAAGCCACACAGACAGAATGCATTTTGGACCTACGTTTCAAATAAAGCCCTAACTTTAAATTAAAGTTAAATAGAATTAAGATTACTTAATCACTCGTAGACAACATTTAAATACAAGTAAGTATGTACAGTATTTTATTTTATTTAATCCAAACTTAAATACTACGTGGTACTACATAGTTTAGTCGGTCCGCTATGCTTAGTGACAACATTATATTCCCGTATTGGATTTCTTTTGTCTTCTAGTTGCCTGTTATAGAAAGTAACACGAAACCAGCTCGTTAGTGCCGGCTCGCTTTCAGTAGCTACCAGGACGGAAATAACTGAGACTGAGTTACGGACTACTCAATAATATAAGCAACAATAAGTTTGTATTGATTATATAATCAATACATACTTAAGCTACATACAATACATACTTAATTAATATATATTAAACGCAGTCTCTTAGGACATAAAACTGTGTCAAAGTCTAGTCAAAGATCCCAGTTTGTCGCTAGCAAGCGTCAAACTGAGACTTTTTGCTTGGAATGACACAAATATTAGTAAGTTGATATTTGTACAGCAAGAAACTAGTAGAAAATTTTGGCATTATAGAAATAAAGACTTTGATATACAATTCTGAATGGTGAAAATCTAATTGATATGTTTTCTATAGCAGTATATTTATTTGATAGTGGTGTGCCTGCTATAGACTTATGGAATCTGTATCAGAGCACAGACTTGTTTTTAACAAACTTACCTAGCCATAAGTATCGAGTTTGGGTTTATTAGGTAAAAACGGCTCAAGGAGTAACTGAGTTACAATGGACGTGACAGTCAGAAATTATCCATGTAGAAACTTATCCAAGTCTCTGAATAAGTGAAATAAAGCTTGTAATTAAATGAGTTTTCAGATACACCTCGTTGTTATGGTTAAGTATTGCGGCAATGCTCTGATAACGAACGTAACTTTTCCCTACTGGTGTGCTACTAGCGAACTTGATAGAACTGTCTCTCTAAGCGCAGAATTGAGATAAATGACTGTACTTAAGAACATTTACAAGTTTATCTTAATGTACTCGGTAGACTAACTTAATCTATTTATTACTTTAAAAACCTATTTTAGTTTCCTCTCTTTACAAGTACAAATAATTCAAAATTTGGATTAGATAATTTGCTTATTAGCAGTAACAACAACTTGACGACATTTTACGTGTAATGTTTTGTCAGATTCATCTCAGACTTTTCTTGCTCGGTCTATTATCTACTTTCACAAGTTTTACATCTGACACTTCTATAGGACTTTATAGCTATCAACGGCGATGCGACCCCATAAACCCACAAGCGCTGCAAGAAACATCTACAACAGATGATGTGGCCAATGATGATGACACCTGACCGCTTAACATGACTTGCGTTGACGCGCGCGACTTCACACGTGAAGTCGATAATAAAATGAGTACCGAGGAGGCGGAGGAGTATATCCGGTTGTCCGGCTATTCTCCTCTACATGTCGCAATTTCCAACGATTCTTGAGAAATTTGGTGAGCAGGTTCGATAATTATAGAGGTGGAATATTTTATCAATTCTGTTTTTGGATTTATTCTAAATGGCGGAGGTTCGAGAGGTCCACTGCCTTGCACAGAGAGTTTTTTATTAAATTGGTTGCCTTTTCCCATTAAATACAAGTCTAATATAATTAAGAAATTATACCACAACCTAACTCATAATACACGCCAAACTTCTTTTGAAAAGGATCGTTTTGTTAACAAAGAACACAATAGATACCATTGTTTTGTTATACCAGCGGAGAAAGGCAAAGTCCATTTTAAATAATTTAGACCACCTTTAAAGACGGTTTACTGGATAAATACAATTAAAGCAGGATGTTTCAGACGGTAAACTTCTAAGATATTTTAGCGAATTACGAATCGTAAACATTTCATTATTTGATCCAACTTTGTCAGAACTTTTAGAATCACTTAAGAAGTAACATTACCTGAGCCTATTTAGAAAAGGTAAAGTATTTGAATAGGTATTGAATATATTTTTGTCGCACCGTAGTATATATTAAGCTTTACTCAAAAGAAAAAACCGATAGCTTTCATATTGAACTGGTTTAAAAAATATATTCAAATGTTAAAAATCATACAAGAAATAAATAGGCGACAACGTGTGTATGGAAATACGACTACTGTTTGCCCCTAAATAGATAATTTTTATCAAAGTGAATCTACAATTCAGGCAACTTTGTCATATAATATTAAATTTTTAACGGGAAAACTTTTGCAATATTTTCTCGTTTTCAGTTGAATGTGGGCCATAAGTGAGTTGAGCACAGACATACCTACATGATCTATATAGATCCATCCACCGCCATCCTACCGGGTATAGGCCAAAGGTAATGGCGCCATCGCTCGAAACGATGCCGAGATCGATCTATAGATGGCGCCACTTTTTGATATTTAACAAATTTAACATATATCAGTGAAAGAACAAGGATCAAAGTGAAATGGCGTTCTAAAAGTTTTAATCATGTGTCGAAAGATGGCAGTAAATTTATTGTGGCTACAAAGTTTTCTTTGACAATCCACCTCTATTTCAAATTCAGACTTAACGACCTTAATAGGCTCTGACCACGCTAACTTTGCACCAACATGGCAGTAACAATGCATACACATCCCTTACATAAGCTTGACTTAGCATGAAAACTTATCGTGGCCCGACTTTAACAGTTATACGACTATAAGTTTTTTTTTTTGTTCACTTTCCATAATATTATTCCAATAATTAGATGAACGATGATTCTATATTTTCCTTGTCCTCTTTTAGTGTCAAAATTCCTTAATAAATGAATAATGATGGATGCCTTGAAGGCAGCGGTGTTGGCCATGGAATTCGCGTCCCTGGGGTCAAATAGTAAGTACCTATATTAAAATAATCATGAAATCTCCATTACGATTGAGAATAATAACATGCAACTCCACAGTCAATGAATATCTAAGTATTTTTATAAGCAATGTAATTAGTAATTATTCTTCCTATTTTTATAAATAGGTACCGTAATATGTGCCTAAACTTACTCCAAAATTCGAAATATAATTTAAACTTTAAAATTATTATATTGTAGTATATTTATTCATATATATAATATAACCGTCCATATTGTAGTGTGAATGTTGTGATATATTTTTTTATATACAAAGCGTTAGACCACAATTACCCAGTGGGAAGCAAAGCAGGCACAATTTACGGTACTAATAATTTTTTTCAATGATGGTGTAATATAATAACTATGCGACTTCTATGTAGATAATTCGATAAATGTCTTTGTGTTGACTTTACATGAGGTGAGATAAAATATGATGCACTCCGCTGGGGGTCGTGTGGGCGAGTGCTGGAGCCGGCCTCGGCTAGAGTTGTAATAATCGGCCAAGAGCATGTCGGGCCCGGCTCATTATAGGGTTCCGTAGTTACCATTCTTTCAGAATAGGCTAAATGGGGGCTATTAGTAAGTACATTATCATTACAAGCATAAAGGAGTACCTTCGCAGTGCTTTGTACGTCTTTTCACTAAGACTTTTGCAATAACCCAAAAACGGCTGGACCGATCAAGTCCGATAGTTTTTGATTGAAAGTATTTATTAAGATTTTTTTTGTTTTTTGGACCCGTTTAAAAGTTAGAAGGTGGAACACATTTTTTTCCTTTTGGAGCGATTATTTCCGAAAATATTCACTCTATCAAAGAATGGTTGTTGAAGCCCCGTATTCGGTTTGAAACACACTACCAACCACCTTTCCAACGAAACCCCACACCGTTGGGTTAACGCGTATGTTTTTTTCCAAAAAAATACACTTGATGCTAATATGGGAGTACCCTAAAAAGATTTTCTTCCATTATATCATGCATGATTTATGTATCCACGCTAAATTACCACCAACTACCTTTCCAAACAGAAATGCAACTCCTTATTAGATGAACTTCAGGATAAAAGTAAATATTGGGAATGTCACCGTTCCTTTCAGGCGTTTGCTTGCAAGAGTGACAGCCTACGATTCATATATCATCATCCATCACAAAATTCGACAGATTAACATATCACTAATGTACGATTCCCACCGACTGGCTGGAGTCGGGCTCGGGCCGTGCCGGAGCGCATTTCACAATGTTCTACATATACATTATGTATAACAGACGCGATGGAATCCGTCTGCAGCTATCCGCGTCCGTGAGGAGCCGACCGGCTTGCGGTCGTACAAATGTGAAATACGCTCCGACGCAGCCCGGTCGGTAGTAATCGTACATTAGAAAACCTTTTTTGCGGCAGAAAAGATTAAGGTATGAAAAATTACATTTAAAAAAATCGTGAAACGTCTGGTTGACGTAACTGGTGACCGAAGAGCTGGCGGCTTCCTCGCACAACGTATCACTATTGTGATACAACGAGCAAATGCCGCCAGCATCCTATTTTAGATTTAAGCTATAGTAATCCTCTGTATATATCCTTTATGTGTAAATAAATATGTCACCTGTAGAGTAGAAAAAAAAAAGTCAAATAAAATAGTACCTACTTACCGTACTGTAGTACTGATACTAAGAATTAAGTTTTATTGCGCACTAAATCCACCCCGGCTCGGCACGGGTTAACGAATTATATACCTCCCTTAAGAGTCACTCTATTGATAGGAGAAAACCGCATGAAAATCCGTTTAGTTTTTCAGTATATCGAGAATATACCATACATACATAGACAGACGCGGAGGTGACCTTGTTTTATAAGGTGTCTCTTCTTCTTTCCATCCTGTTACCCCCTGCTGGGGTGTAGGGCTCGAACCATTTTCTTCCACTGACTCCGGTCCTGGGCAGCTTGGGTAACCTCCTCCCACCCCATCCCGTATACACCCAACTCTTGCTCCACGGAACGGCGCCAAGTACCTAAATTTAGGGCGACCATTTTTCCGTTTTCCGGGCATCTTCCAGGTCAGGGCCACTTTGGATAGGTGGGTGTCAGGCTTCCTGAGGATATGCCCAATCCAATGCCATTTGCACGTTTGCATCTCCTCGTGTACGGTTGCTTGTCCGGTAATTATAAGGTGTACTCGTGTTGATATTGAGGTAATACGCTAAATACGTCGGTACGCAATACGCAATTCTCTACCAAAGTACTATATATGAGAGAATTACTAGCTACGGCGTAGCACGTTTATAAAGCTACGCTTTGAAAAAGCAACAAGTTGAAAGCAGAATACAAAGAAAAACCGTTTAGTTTATAACAACACCGCGCATTGTTTGCAACGTTATCGAGGACTGACCTCGACCTACATCCGCGCCGAAGGTCACTGCAGCGGCTGCGGCAGCCCAGCTCCTCGCTCTACACCGGCGATCATTTCATAATTAAACTTCGCAAAACTTCTAGCATTTAGGTGAAACTACTAAAATCGCCACTATTTTGTTATTGTGTTTGTGAAACGTTTTTGTTAATAAATATATGTATTCAAATAAAGTACCTGCGCCAAAGAAGGCCCCTCGTTATTTTTGTTTTGTCTTTTTATCTGTTCAGCGGTTTAAGCCTTATTTATTTTCCTGATCCCACAGGCCTAAAAATAAAAACAGATCTAATTAACTCATTTTTGTTTTATTTAAAGATAAGTTGACCCCCCACCACTGTAGCTGTATATAGCTTATTTATTACTATACCGGAGGTAAAGGAAATTGAATCAACTCTTATTTTACAAGGCATGGCGAACATATACGATTTCTCTGATAATTCTAGTGATCAAATTATACTTTGTATTTAAGAAAATTCTGCCTTCTGGGAAATATGTCTCAGTTGAGTACATTTTCTATAAGTATCCAACGTCCACTTAACGTCACACTTTAAAATTGGCAGGAACAATTGGAAAGTTAGTATGAAATATCGCATAAAATAAACAACAAAATTCGAGTACCTACTACCTATTATATTGCTGCTATTACAGTAGGTATTATATCTAAACATATATAACGAGACCACGCGTTTCTAATCAATTTCATCTTTGGTGTTTAACTTTTCTTAATTTTAAAGTGCTTTGGGGCAAAATAACGAGAAAACTTGATTAATTACGAGTGGAAAGCGAAAGGAATGAAGAAACATCACGTACATTGGTTAGGCTCTTTGGCTGAGGAAATAAATAGCACGCCACGTTCTCGCCAATTGGGAAAACGGGTAAAGCTAAAAAAAGTACAACAAGTAACGTATCGACGACAGCTCGCTTAAATATGCGAAGGTATATGAACAATCAGAGGGTCTTTCGCAAACCACTTAGTTCTTTCGTTCATCTATTTGCCTCTTCCTATATGAGGTCATCATAATTTTAAGAGCCTGGCTCTTGTCGGTGGAGTAATGTACATTCCGTTCTTCTCTCTGGCTCTGTTTTGAGCTCCTGATATGTCACTACGTTGACTTTCTCTTTAGCTTGGTCCAGAAATGCACGTCTCGATCCTCCTCTGCCTCTCCTTTCCTATTGCACACCATGCTATAAATTATAACAAAATTAGATAATATATTTTTATGATGAAAACGCTATCTTGTGACGTTTTTAGAGGTCGACAATGGTTTGTTCATTTATACAAGCTGAGCTTACGCCAAAAATGTATAAATAAGAATTGTGGTAATTAGGTTAGTAAACACTTCAGGACCACAGGAGGAAAGGTTATTCCCACTAGTTACCACCAAGTTGTTACCAGTGGTAACTACTGGGATTTTTTTTCCCACCTTTTACCAGTGGTAACTACAGGGAAAAAAATCCCACTAGTTACCACTGGTAACAACTTGGTGGTAACTAGTGGGAATAACCCAATGGAAACGAGATCGAGTAAACAGGCTATTATTAAACATAGCTTCATCGTATTAGGCTCTCTATCGTCACATTTCATTCACACATGCAATTTGACTTCATTGTGTAAGGAAAGAGTTGGGTATTGAATATATAAATGTTTTGCTAACTTCAAACTCAGATAAATCCATTCGGACAATATCTACCCTATTACCTTTTCTTAAGAGCCTCAGGAAATATCTACCCTATTACCTTTTCTTAAGAGGGAAGTATACCACGTGCCGTCCATATAAAACTAAGTTTATAGGTTTTCCTTTTTTTTTCAAAATTTGTAAAACAACAATTTTTTTTTTCAAAAATGTGATCATTCCTGGAATTTATTACTCTGAAGCGATCGACATCAAAATCAAAATGATTTGTTATGATTTAGTTAGTGGAAACCCCGCTTCACCCGAAGTGGAATTTCATAGAAAAGTTACCGTTATTTCGTTAGATTCGAAAAGCTATTCTTCCCTCTTAATACCAAAATCGTAAAAGCTGACAGATGGATTTATCTGAGTTTGAAGTTAAGCGACTCAAATATTCTGCCTAATTTAAGAAAAAATGTGCATCCGAGTTTGACAACTGATCTAAATAATATACATACATAAGGCGCTTAATATTTTGTTGTAACCAACGTCAACTTTTGACAATCCGAGTTACCGTATACTACACCGTACACGGAGCCGTACAGCACGTATTCGAAGCACGTATTTATCGTATACTTTACACATTTAATTGATTCAATGAATCTTTCCTGTAACTAAGCAACACGTCTAGTCTTGAAAAATATTAAATAAATATTATTTACTACGAGAATAGACCAACTGATCTAGAGTTAGCGGTAACTTAACATGAATTAATCCCATTCGGAAGTAGGTCATTCATGCATATCTAAAACCACTTGGGCTGTTTCATTTTCTAAATGGAACACGTTTTCAATATTACTTCGAATTGTTGTGTTTACCAAGTAGGGATATTGAAATACAGAATCGAAATATACCGGTAATTTTAATATTCTTTGTTCTGATCAATTTACGTATTCGTTCTTCTTATTCACGTTGTTTATACCTATAATTATTTTAATTCGTGTTAACTTTTGTGTTAATAGTTAGCCTTGAATTTTTTACGTCGATGACAAAGGCATCTTGCCTACCTAAAATAATTTTGTGTAGCTTTACCTTTGAGGTACCTAAGTAGCAGCACGTGTCTCATTTTTTTAAGAAATCAGAACATTCACAACCATGATCACAACCAAAATGTTCAGTAACAAATCGGAAAAGTTTACGTATTCGTTCTTCTTATTCACGTTGTTTATACCTATAACTTTATATGGATACCTACAGTTACGTGGATAAACTACATCTTGTCCGTGACGACGCTTGGAACAAGGTTAGAGTTCTCGTATATGAAGAAATGTATAAACAAACCTCTGATAGAATGTAAAGCAAATATTTGGGATGCTATTTAGCTACCCATGAAATAATTATGTTTATAAAGTAACTTTCAAGGGAGTCGTCCTGTAACTTCTGTAAGAAGCGACAGAGCATACACGTGGCCACATTGAAGGTCATATTTCTGCTCCTTGAAATCCAGCAAATTCTTTCAGTCATTTGCAGACCGTTTTCGTGACACTACATCGAATCTATGAACTTGGCTATTAGCTAGAATTTTCCTTGCCTTTCTTTGTTCTTTATTTTCAGTACCTAGATTAAAGGTAAATAGAATTCAGTGGCAGCGGGTGTACTGCGGTCTCGCGGGACGGGATGTTTATTTCAGCGGGTATTGCAGATGCGTCGTTTGTTCTGGCCTGACCTTTAATAATGCAGGGGTTAATTCCAGCGGACGAGTGTGACAGCTTTCCTGCCATGAATACGTACACATAATATAATATGTATATGCAAAGTTGCAGCGACTCAAAGATTAGTAAATATTAAAGACTTAATTTCCTTACTTATTTAGTTGCAATCCAAAATGAAAAGTTTGTTTTAGGCGAGATCTTAATCTTCACTGTGAAGGGACAACGTTTTGTTCTGCTGGCGATGCTTTGCAGAGTTACATTATATATATAGTAGCATCATAATTTAAGAGACTGGCTCATCTTGCCGTTCTTTAGGTTCCTGTAAAACGCAACATTTGCTTTTCCTTTTAGTTATTGTGCTTGCTCGCTGTTTTCCTCTTCCCCTTCCAGCTTCGATCTTGCCTTTTAATATGGTTAATTAGGACAAAATACTTACCTAATAAACCTAAACCATGCGGTATGCGCTGCCAGCTATTTCACCACCTGACATTGACAAATTCATTTTCACCACACCAACTGGTAAAGACCTCTTGATTCTTCAAAAAGTAATTAATGAGAAAGGTGCATTTTATCCACATGTGGGGCAAAGTAATCAGGGCCCTTATTCGACATGCTAAAAGTGACGTTTCGTGTTGATTTCCATTTGATGTGAGAAATATTGTGACTTGTCGAATTGCTATTATCACCACCTGTCAGTGAACAATATCCACACTAGAGGCGGGGCGTTGTACCGGAATAGTTTTTGGAACAGGTTATTTGTAATAGACTACTTTTAGCTTGTCGAGTATTTAAAAGTACGGACTTTGATTTTTGAAATAAAACAAATATGAAACTTTTATCACCTCGTACCTCCATTCTTACCGTTACTTTAGGTAAAATAAAATTTTGTTAACAGATGGTCGTCTGGGTGTCTGTTGTATCTAAAAATAATGTAATAATATATAACAAAAATATGACAATAGATTCATAGCCTTCACTCAAAACGTCACCATATTTCCGACCCTTACCGAAATAATAAGTCGATATTTGTATAAATAATCCTTATTTGTAAGACGCCTAAGCACGGCAAATACGTAAACTGCCTATTGGGGGTCATACTCGTAAAACTGGTATTTTAGACGTACTTTTGGTACGAGTAACAGAGACGTACTTTTGGTACGCAGTCCCAGCTCTAGTCAGGATTCTAGTTGTCAAATATAAGCGTGTCGAATACGTATTAGTTAACTGTCAAATCAAATTAGATCAACGGTAGACTTTTTTGTCGATGGGTATGGCTGCCATGTTTGGATTTATGACATTTAAAAGGGGATCCTAAGGCAGAGAGCAGTTTTTTCTGTACGATTTTGATTCTTCTACTGGACGCAAGATGGAGTTAGCTGCCAAATTCCGATCATTCTGACGCAACTAGGAAGAAAAAAGTTTTGTATGGAATTTGTTTCGCAAATCATTGCCAACGAAGAAAAAGAAAACGTCAGTGCTATTTATTCTGTCAAGTTTACATCAAGTCTACTGTCAGCCTAATTGCTTTGTTTGTTTTGAAGGCTTCAATGTTTTGTTCGTGTATTTCGTGTAATTTCTTTATTATTTCGTGAAAAAATCGAAATAGTCAACCGTGATCAGAGTAAAGAGCGAGTTTGTTACAATGCCAGCGAGAAAACGGTTTACTAAATGTGAAATATGTGGCAAGCGAGCCACTCGAGAAAATCACGTAAAAAGGGATTTTATGGCGAAATTTCCCTTGGATGAAGACACTGGTAAGTATTGCTTTAGATACTTTTGACCTTATTTTGGGTCAGCAGGCTATAAACACATCGAAAATTAGATATTTTACATTATTTTTCGTTGTGAACTAGGGATGTACTATAACTATCGATAACTGTAGTTTTATTTGTATATCAGTGTAAATAATTAAATTAAATATGTGAAATTTCCTTAGAACTAGCATGCAATATGACCATAATTAATTCGTCAAAGATTAATAATGCATAAATTATCTATTACTTATGCATTAATGGTCATTAGTTAACATATTTTTTTTATCTAGTGATTATTTAATATATTAACCTAAAATGTAAGAAAATTAATCTCTGTTTTTATGATAAATAAAGAAATATTATAGGACATTATTACACAAACTGACTTAGTACTAAAGTATGAATGGCATGTGTTGTGGGTACTTAGACAACAATATATATATATATATACCCACAACACATGCCATTCATACTTTAGTACTAAGTCAGTTTGTGTAATAATGTATATATATATGTACATAGACCTAATTTATAAGTATTTATAAATACATAGAAAATACCCATGTCTCAGGAACAAATATTCATGCTCATCACACTAATAAATGCCCGTTCCAGGATTTGAACCTGGGACCATCGGCTTCATAGGCAGGGTCGCTGCCAACAAAGCCAGACCCGTTCTCATGATTAACAGACATATAAATACATAAAAAGTTAAAGCATTGATAAAGGGTTGTTGATAACTGGATGCCGAAAAACATGATTTATAGATGCATATTAGCGCGAAATAATCAGTTGATCATCTCATTAGCAAACACATGGAATATAAACTGTAGATAAAGTCATGTTTTTCCAAGGCTGTATGTTTTCAGATGCAGGCAGTGGGCCAAATTTGTTGGGAACGAAGACCTGATACATCTTCCCATAGAAAAGTTACATTTATTCAAACATGTATGTGCACATCATTATGAAAATCAAGCATTTAATAAAATAAAAAAACACGACTTAAAAACTGTATTAAAATAATTCGGGTCCACATTAAGCCCGACCAGATAGTAGTCCAATTAAGAACTATCCACTATATAACATACAACTTAAATGTGGACACGATGCTAACCTGATTTCGAGTACAAAATTTGTAGACAGGAGCCTATGTTTCAACCCTCCCCATTTTATCGATATCGATAAGAATCGTAAGCGTGTAGCGTACTACACTATTTAAATCGCTTATGTTGGTACTATGGTTCTTTGACAGTTCTTTGTCGTACATTTTGGTAATGATTTGCGAAACAAACTGATTCCACTCGCTAGTATGGAAATCCCGTCTCTTAAAACGTAGTGATTATATGCTCTTTGACAATGACATGCAGTTGCGTCGATGTAGATCTATCATAAAAACGTACATGTGACGCATGTGACAATTGTCCAGGATTAAAAAAATATCTTGACAATTAACATAAAGCAATACAATACCACAAAATGTCAACAAGAAAACAGATTTATTATAAAAATACAAATTATATACTAAGCTTCATTTTAAAACCAATGGTCGTGGGTTCTAACCCCGGCTCTTAACAATGTGCATCTTGTAACATGTACCGATTGCTTTTCAGTAAAGTAAAATATATTATCATGAGGAAGATGGAGTATCCCCAATAAGGTATATTTTCCCCTCTGGGTTAGAAGGTCAGATAGTAATGAGACAGGGAGATATAGTGAAGAATGCGGAAAAACAAGCATTTATTGTGTTGTTAGGCTAGTTTTTTTTTTTCAAAATTTGAAAACGAACGCAACAGCATGCTCAAAGCCCCCTGTGAGTCAGAATCTGTTAAATTTAGGCTTAAGACGAAACAGGAGGTGAGCCCGTACACAAATTTGAGATTTTTAGGTAAAAGGTAAAAAATATCGCCGTCGCGCTGACGAGTGTGGCACCCCGTACCTAGCTAGAGACTATCCCTTGTGTGTGTACCAACAAACCAAATTTTAGACAAATATGATACGTCTTCTTCTTCTTTGTCGTTGTACTCTTTGCAGAGCGTCGTGGTCAACTGCTGATATCTGGCGCAGATGTTGCTTGCCGTACGATTTCTCGCCATTTTTCGCGGTTGGGGGCCATTCTGGCAAATGCGTTCAGGGGACCCTTCATGGCAGATTTGATTTGGTCAGTCAATCGCATAGGTGGCCTTTTGCGCGGTCTTTTTCCGTTTGCTCTACCCTGCACCACTAGACGCTCTATGGAGTCGTTGTTCCTAATCGAGACGTGACCGAAAAAAATGAGTATGCGGGTCTTTACGAGAGTCGGAAGGCGCTGCTTGATACGGAGTTCTTTAAGGATGGAGACATTAGTCCGAAACTCGGTCCAGGATATCCCCAGCATTTTCCTCCAGCACCATATTTCTAGGCCGTCTATCGTCTTCTCCTCTGTCTTTCGGATAGTCCAGGTCTCCGCAGCGTATAAGAATATAGGAAAAACGAGGGCCCATACAAGCCGAACCTTCGTGGTGTTTGTGACGTTTCGGTGATACGTAGCCTATACGTAAAAACTAGCCAAGACAAATCCTTTATAATTTCAGGATTTTCTACACAGCACAGAACATGGCACCCATATAGATCTCAATTCCGTTGTCGGCGAGTCAACAACGACACATATTCTTAATATTGAACTTAATTGGTTCTCATTTCACATTTATGTTTTAAATTAATTATAGGCATAGACATACCATATCCTATTGTAAGTACAAAGTTTCAGAGCAATCTAGCTAGCCGATTTAAAATGAGAGGGAAACTACATTTGTATGGAGAACCGAATTTGCTGCGGACGCACAATGTAGCATAATCGGATTAGGACCAACCTCGAAATCTCTGTAACAGTCATGAAATTTATTATGTATATAAATTAAAGGCCCCATTTTTCATGCCCAAACCATTTAACATTTGGGGACCTCGAGGAATCCGAGCCATCTTGGAAAATGTGTACCATCAACACAACAGTCACCATTAAAACTTATTAAATTCTACACAAAAAAGTCCTCGATATCTTTGCGGAACAATACATCTTGTTATAGAGAATACTTGCTGAATCTAAGTTTAACGCTTATACACTTCCAGGGGACATTCTCTTAAAAGGAAACTCGGAGGAATATGAATTCTATTTTTAACTATACATTTGTACGTGGTCTACCCCAATATTAACATTTTACTCTACTGCGACTAAACCAGAAAGAAGGGTTATGGGTATAAGTACTGATGTTTCAGTACACCCAGTAGCTAGGTATTAGGATACTGGACGGATTTTTTTAAATGACATATCGTTAGATTCCTCTTGCCATTCACAACCTACTTTTACTTGTTCTATTAAAGAAAAATCAATACAGCCGCCTTGAGAGGACTCCGAATATTAAATCATATTTTTTCTTCTAACGCCTAAACTATTGAGCGGAGTACAGTAAAACAGACATCAGTAGATCCACAGTTAGTATACAAGTGCTATGCAATACAAAGTTACTAAAATTAACGGAAGAAAAAAGTTTATGGCTAAATAATACGTCATTTAAAAATCCGTCCAGTATCCTAAGCTACAGGCTGTCCTGAATCCTCAGTACTTATACCCATAACCCTATTTTCTGGTTAAGTTGCAGTCAAGTAAAATATTGATATTGGGGTAGATTATGTACAAATGTATAGTTAAAAGTGGAATTTTTATTCTTCCAAGTTTCCTATTAAGAGAATATCCCATGAAAGGGTATAAGGGCTAAATCTGGGTTTAGCAAGTATTTTTTAAAGCAAGATCATTTTTTTTTCGCAAAGATGTCTAAAACTATTTTATGTAGAATTTTATAAGCTTGAATGTTGCCTTACACGATTATTGAATAAAGAACGTAGATTTAGAGTAAAACGCGAATTTCTCCTGGATGTTCCACATTTTCCAAGATGGCTGCGGTTCCTCGAGGTCCCCAAATGTCAAATGGTGTGGGCATGAAAAAGGGGCCTTTAACGTATATACATACCAAATTTCATGACTGTTCAGACATTTCGAGTTTGGTCCTAATCCGACTGTGCTAATGCCACTATGTACGTAAACTGTAACTGTACTGCGGACTCAACCTTCTCGTTATATTTTTTTAAGTATTAACGTTGACATAGTAACGAAAATAATAAACACGTCAATTGAAGTAAACAATATTATTATATGCAAGAAAATTTTGCAAAATAGGTACATTAATGATTAATATGTAAAACACCATTAATTATTGAATTAAAATTATGATTTTGTGTTAAAAAATATGAGACCAATGATACAGCCCGATTACACGGGCTACATATTAAAAATGATTATCATGGAAACAGTAAATATACACAGGTGAACAAAGTTATAGTAAAATAGGTGCATAATTTCAGAGCTTGCCTGGCCCACCTGTACCACCTACCATGACCACGGCCGTCTCCTACTATTATTTTTTTCTAATACCTATGGCCTTACTAGCGAACAGTATTCCATGTTCTTTATCCAGAACTTAAACCCTTAACTACATATTTGTGGCACTTGGGGTTGAATTTGAAACTCTAGGGCAATAGCTTTAGCGTGGCTCTATGAGAGCGCCTTATATAGGCTTCTGGTGACCAGAGGATCAGCATTGTTAACCAGCGCGGAAATGCACCCAGTCTTCTGAGCACCTTACCGAGCGACCAGAATATAGGGCAAATATTTTATGTATACGTTTTTGACTTAAGTGTTTTTATCAGTTTTATATTTAAGCTTACAGATGTCGAACTACCAGCAAAGTTTTTGAAGAGGTGTAGTTTTTATATTTCCTAGTACCAAACTGATACAGGAAATTGGAACATCAGTAAATAATCTACACCGAAGACAATGAAATATAGTCACATAATACTTTAATGTTTTATTTTATTAAAGAAATCGGTAAAAAAATGTGTTAACTGAAAAAGATAGATTTTATTTTATTTGTAGTTGAATAACTAAATATGTATTTAATCTCCTTTTAACATAGGAATTCTCTTTGTGTAGGTACATATAAATAATAGGTACTTAGGTCTTGGTAAGTAATATAGACAGTACAGTAGGTCTTATCTTAATAATTTGAGATCTCATACATGCGTTCCGATATATCTGATGGCGACTGTACATACAATGGGGTCGCGTATACGAGTACAAAGAACATTAAAATAGTTGTTGATAGACCAAGTGAGCGAGCTACTATGGTACCTATCTTTATATCAATTTTATGTATTATGTAATAGCGCAATACAGATTTTTTTTTTGACAAGTGTAGTATTATTTTTATAGTAATAAAGGTTATTCATGAACCATCTCGTAATTTAAAAAAAACGGTGTTTATCTCTAAATCATATGCCTTATATTTACAGATGTGTTAGGTTACAACTTGGTTCGTGAACGTGGTTTTAGAAGCAACTTGAGACTGGGTGCGGAGTAAATTGCATCAATTTTTTTTACAATTTTGAGCGTTTATAGGAGAATATGTGGAGCGAGCATTATTCGACGTGTAGGTGTGGGTTCAACAAAAAGATCGCATGTCAATAGTTCTTTATTGTCGTTAAAATTCAATTAATAATCGCCTTTATCGACCATCAACTGTGTGGTCACTTTTTAATTGATTGACGTTGTCAGGTACAGTTTCACTACTCGCCGCCGCATTGTTCATAGCGCATTACTTATCCTATCGAATACAAGATGTCGCTGATTCCTGTAAACTTATGTTTAAAAAAAAAAGACGCTTTACTCTATGCCATATATTGTAGGAAAGGAAGGGTATTCCCTGTCGTACGTCAAAAAATCCAAGATGGTGCCCAAGCCCATGGACAAAAAAGTCTAGCAATAAAATCAACACTTGTCAAAATTTGACATTAGCAATCCACAGTCAGGTGACAATCAAATCAAACCGAACCACTTCGAGTTCAGAGCCATTTCAAACTATATAGTAGTAATAAACAAAGTTGATTTTTGTTTGATTATTTTTTCTATGAATGAGTTTTGATTGTTCCAAGTGTTGATTTGATGTGGACGCGAAATTTGACAGTTGTGCATCTCGAATAAGGCCCCTGATGCAAAGTTTGAGTTTTTTCTTATGTTAGCTGGTAGAGTTGACTTTAAAATAATGATAATGCTTTTTTTAATACGTTCATTTGGATTTGATTTTTTTGGGATTTCATAGTTAGTTTTATCCTCGCGTCGTTATGGTGAAAAAAAAATGTGTTTCACTCGGATGCAAAGTTTGTTCAACTCTCGTGCCTTGCAACCCTCGTAACGCTCAATATTCTACGCTCGTGGTTCAATTTTGGAATTTCAGCACGAGCCCCCCCCCCCCCCCCCCCATTGTAAAACAAAGCGTCAATACATACTTACTTTACTCTTTGGTCAATACATATCTTAGTTATTTACGATACAAGTGCGAAAAATAGGAATATAAGATTTTGAATATAGGATTTGTATGCCCGTTAGCTGGCTGAATACACTGTTCTTTGAAATGTATTTGATAACAGCCACTTGACTGTATTCTAACAAATAAATGATTTGATTAATTGATTGATTGACTATATATTTCTAAGCCTCTGGGTAGCTTACCCGCCATCAGGAACACACCTATTGAGCTGTGAGTGCTTTAGACTGTGTGCATATGCTGGTCTTCTGTTATGAAAGCGGAATAGCTTTTCCAGATACATTTTAGCTAAAACAGAGACAAGAGCTAAAGGTGCTTAGAGTACCTACCACAGCTAAAGAGCTTTTAGCCGAATAAGTATTTACAAGTCTTTGTTATTACCCTGCCTCCGGTATACCGTCGTGTCAGTGACGAGGCCGCACACCAGAACAGCGAACACTGCAACATATATTGCGAACATCAATCACAATGTCGATTTGTGAAATGCAGCCGGCGCTCCGCTTTGATGCACTCTGTAATTTCAGTAATTTGTGCACTGCAAATCCGGGGATAATTGATCTAAATGGAAAGCATCGTTCCACTGTTTGTGACAAACAAGGGAATGGAAGCCGTATTCGGTAAATGCGAATGAAACGAATGTGTTACATTAAAACAACGTGTTGACGGTTTTGACCATTTTCGCTGGTGATAAAGTCAATCAAGAGCGCACTTACCCCAGTGGCTACGATACATAAAGCTGTAAATAACGGACCTTATACCGCGGCAAACCTTTCCCTTTCTTTACTGGGTAAAGAGCGTTCACGAAGTAAAGCCAGTTTACCCAGGAAAGAAAAGGAAAGGTATGTATGGGGAGTAGGTACAGTTGCCATTGAGTATACATAATTATTGTTTTTTGTGGCATCTCTGTCAAAATACAATGTGTCCATAGGTTTATATGAATAACAAGTATGTATGTAATTATTAGCATCTAAATATACACAAGCAGCAAATCTTACATATATCAGCAACCTGCAATATTGTTGGTTAAATTGTAAACATCTACAACGTTTTGCATTGCAATGAAACAAAACATAAAGGTTGATTCTCAAAGAAACTTTTCATCGACAACAGTGCAAAATGAGAAATATCCTCTCCGGTATCTCCACGAAGCTATAGTTCGGTAACAGAGGAAGTTTTTCACTTTTTTGCGGCGCGCTGCCGTTGCTGCATAAAAGCCCGTAGTCCTTTAGAAGTGCAACTAATCTCTTGAAGGTACTACTATAACAAACAATGCTTTGAAAATACTCAGTTTTACAATTATTACCGCACTTTCCACTAACAAACCATGGCATTCTTATGAGTACGTAGTTCAAATAAGTTATTTTTGTAGATGGCACATAGTAGGCATTAAAATGCCTCATATAATTAGTTAATTAGGTAGGTACCTACCTAAAACAAGGATAAAGATTTAGGCGGATGAAGTCATGGGTGGATGCTAATCTAAGCTAAAGCCCCCACAGGTACAAGGTACGATTAATCTCTTCGATCAATCTGACGAGAATCGTGAAGGGGTTTGTGGCGACAGATATTTTTATTGTTAATATATTAATAAATAATATTAATGTTATTATATTCAAACGCCATTACGGTTCCGCGCGACGCGAGCGCGGTGAACAAGAACTTGCCTTATCGCTCGGTTCGCTTCGCCGTAGATCGGCGGCCCGAGCGTGCATTCGTGCGCGCTCGGAAATCCTAGTTAGTCGGCAGATATCCACTCTCGAGGCTGGACGCATGCGCTTGCGCCGCCCGAGTAACGGTTAATGCTTACGCACCGACTCGCTTACATTTGGACTTATATTCGGTTTGCGCTGCGCGCCGAATAGCGCTTATAGTTTTAGTTTCTTTTTATGTACGCTATCCTTATGTGCTTTTTCTATCTCCTGTGCTTACTTTAAGTTTCTCTTCAACTAAACTGTGCTGTGCTTTGTACTCTTATTTCTTTTCTTTGTGCTTGTGACTCTTGTGTGCCGTTATACGATATCACGTCGGGGTCACCAATTATGTGGTGAACTAGCCTAATGAGAGAAGTAAAACCAGCTAGTTTCCACACTAAGTAAATATATATATTGTCAATAACGGCACACAAGAGCCGTTCACGTCGATCTAATTGGCCCTATGCCTGTGTCGAACGGTTTTAAATACTGTCTCACGGCTGTAGATAGGTTTACGCGTTGGCCTGAGGCAGTACCGTTGTACGATATCACGGCGGAAAGTGTTGCCAAAGCTTTCATTTCGACGTGGGCAGTACCGTTGTACGATATCACGGCGGAAAGTGTTGCCAAAGCTTTCATTTTGACGTGGGTGGCACGTTTTGGCTGTCCTCAAAATGTTACTACTGACCGAGGCAGGCAATTCGACTCCAATTTATTCCGGCAGATAGCAACAATGACTGGGTCTCGTCACTTGCAAACTACTGCGTATCATCCGGCCGCGAATGGAATCGTGGAGAGGTTCCATCGCCAGCTCAAGGCTGCCATTATGTGCCACGCAGATGAATGTTGGACTGAAACCCTTCCACTAGTACTTTTAGGAATACGTAGTGCATGGAAGGAAGATCTGTCTGCTTCGACCGCCGAGTTAGTTTACGGCGAGCCGTTAAGACTTCCCAGCGATTTATTGCAACCGACACCTGACCAACTGACGGACTATACCGATTTCTTGTCACGTTTGCGTCAGCATATGAAAAAGTTGCAACCGACAACGGTTACACGTCATGGCTCTGCCAAATTTTTTATTTATAAGGACTTGGCAACTGCAACTCACGTTTTTGTGAGACAAGATTTTGTTCGTAGGTCGCTGCAGCCACCGTATGCTGGCCCCTACAGAGTAATCGATAGGTCGGATAAGTATTATAGGGTTGACATCGCCGGTAATGAGGTTTCTATTTCTATTGATAGGTTAAAACCTGCCTACATTTTGACCGAAACGTCTGGCCCTACCAAAACGTCATCGACCGTCTTGCCTAGCTCAGTTGCCATTCCTTCTGAACCTAAAGTGTCTCGTTCTGGTCGCCATATACGTTTCCCCGATTATTATCGACCGTAAAGGTCTCGGGGGGGCTGATGTGGCGACAGATATTTTTATTGTTAATATATTAATAAATAATATTAATGTTATTATATTCAAACGCCATTACGGTTCCGCGCGACGCGAGCGCGGTGAACAAGAACTTGCCTTATCGCTCGGTTCGCTTCGCCGTAGATCGGCGGCCCGAGCGTGCATTCGTGCACGCTCGGAAATCCTAGTTAGTCGGCAGATATCCACTCTCGAGGCTGGACGCATGCGCTCGCGCCGCCCGAGTAACGGTTAATGCTTACGCACCGACTCGCTTACATTTGGATTATATTCGGTTTGCGCTGCGCGCCGAATAGCGCTTATAGTTTTAGTTTCTTTTTATGTACGCTATCCTTATGTGCTTTTTCTATCTCCTGTGCTTACTTTAAGTTTCTCTTCAACTATACTGTGCTGTGCTTTGTACTCTTATTTCTTCTCTTTGTGCTTGTGACTCTTGTGTGCCGTTATTGACAATATATATATTTACTTAGTGTGGAAACTAGCTGGTTTTACTTCTCTCATTAGGCTAGTTCACCACAGGTTCACAGCGGTAAACACTAGCTTCCTGGTAAGCCAGCTGATGTGGTCACCAACTTCACGCGTCGTCTCTATTCACTTTAATACTTAATTTACTGTCACAGTTTTGATCTCTTCAAGCCCGAACGACTAAATATTTACGTGTTGTTAGCAACCACAGTATTGTCAGACTAGATATAATTTTGATATAAACCTTCACGACACGATCCAATCCGAGTTAAGTTGGTATCGGATCAGTCATGGCGAGAGGGCCTTTAAGTCTAATAAACAGTAACAATAAACAGATGAGGCTAGAAATTAGTAATAACGGATGCGGCACTGTAAAGGGGTTCACTCGTTTCGATCAATCTGACAAGAATTGTGATGATCAGGTGCTTCAAAATTGCCAGCCATACACGGAGCAATTTGTTGTTACGATCGGTGCGCCATTGAGGGATGCAGCGCTCATACACGGAGCAACTAGCCAAGGTGACAATCACTATCGCTACGACAACGAAACGCTTTATGTCTCTGTATCACTCTTCCATATTAGTGTGACTATATTGGAGCGAAAGCGATTTGCATGATGGCTACGCGGCCTGGTCATTTACTACGATCGATGCACGATCGATGGATGCAGCGCGTGCGGTGCCTGCGTCAAGAATGGAACAAAAATCAAATCTTTGATCGCAAAAATTGCACGGATTTTTGTTGCAATCTCCGATATCGTCTTCGGCTAAGTAAATTGATAAAGATGATTATTACTTTTCGTATGTTAATACATATGTGTGGTCGCTTCCTCACAGTTCCGCGCAGCTCCAGCTGTTTGTTCGTTTGTAGATGATCAATAGCTTAGTTATTATACCAGCAACATTTAACACTTTAATTAAATAAGTGCTGCGTGATAGCCGAAATATATACTTATTTATACACTTTTCATGTCGCTGTACCTATACCTATAGGAGGTATAACTATTTTATTTAAAGTCCTAAACTAAGGGATGGTTCGACCACGAAGAATATATACTTAAATTATAGAGGTGCCCATAAACCAACGATAAAACCTCTTCTTCACGTTTAGGTAGGTACTAAAGCTACGTCTTAAAAGGATAGTCTTTTCATAGTAGGCCGTACCTAATTTCTCGGGAACGTTCGTATTTGTCATGCTACTTTAGTCAACCTCAGTACTTTTTGTACCTACTAAGACTAGCTGAAATAGCATAAAATGTTCGTGCGTTTCCGTGAAAATACGATGGTTAAGGATTATACACTACATATGTATCCCTGCATGATATCTGGGTGCGTAGTCAACGTGCCGATCGTTAACGCTCAGTAGCGAACGAAACGCAACTGTCACTGTCGCACTAATATGGAAGAGTGAAAGAGAGAGATGACTACGCTATGCTTCGGAGCGTTAACGATTGTAACGTGGCATCGCGGACTGGTTAAAGTACTGCAACTTTGATCATAACGACGGTGTCGCTAAAACGATCAAACATGATCCGGTAATTAATTTAGGTATACTCCGAGAGTACGATTCGCTTTGCTTTGTTATTAGAATGTTGGTGGCAACAGCGCAGTCAGCGAAAAAATGGTTCGTGTTATATTCTTTTCAATGAAACAGGTTTCTTAGACAGTGATATGTTACTACCATACTTCGTTGGTGCTACGGCACAATAGCCTTCCTTTTGCAGAATCCTTAGGTGCAACGCGCGCTAGGCTTCAAAAAAGTGTTCTGCATCTTTTATACTCTTTTCATAAAGGAAGAGGGAATACTGAATATTAACACTGGTTCTAAAAGCAGTTGGCATAGAATTTAAATAGCTATATAGCGTGTATTTTTAATACAACCGCAAAATGTAACGAGTCATAGTAGGTTTTAGTGGTATGAAACGAGATCTTTTTTTTATTTAGCCTTAATTAAAAGAGTGTAGTTATTTTTTAATTATTTACTGAGCGTAGTTTTTAGGGTTCCGTAGCCAAATGGCAAAAAACGGAACCCTTATAGATTCGTCATGTCCGTCTGTCTGTCCGTGTCCGTTTATGTCACAGTCACTTTTTTCCGAAACTATAAGAGCTATACTGTTCAAACTTGGTAAGTAGATGTATTCTATGAACCGCATTAAGATTTTCACACAAAAATAGAAAAAAAAAAACGATAAATTTTGGGGGTTCCCCATACTTAGAACTGAAACTCAAAACAATTCATGTAACATCAAACCCATTTCATGTAACTTCTAAAATCAGAGAATGATAAACCTAAAAATAATATATGATGTACATTACTATGCAAACTTCCACCGAAAATTGGTTTGAACGAGATATAGTAAGTAGTTTTTTTTAACACGTCATAAAATTTAAAAAAAAAAATCATCAAACCGTACAAACCCATACGTGTGGAGTATCTATGGATAGGTCTTCAAAAATGATATTTAGGTTTCTAATATTTTTTTTTTCTAAACTGAATAGTTTGTGCGAGAGACACTTCCAAATTGGTAAAATGTGTCCCCCCCCCCTGTAACTTCTAAAATAAGAGAATGATAAACCTAAAAAAAATATATGATGTACATTACTATGCAAACTTCCACCGAAAATTGGTTTGAACGAGATCTAGTAAGTAGTTTTTTTTTAATACGTCATTAAATTTAAAAAAAAATTATCAAACCCATACGTGTGGAGTATCTATGGATAGGTCTTCAAAAATGATATTTAGGTTTCTAATATCATTTTTTTCTAAACTGAATAGTTTGCGCGAGAGACACTTCCAAATTGGTAAAATGTGTGTCCCCCCCTGTAACTTCTAAAATAAGAGAATGATAAACCTAAAAAAAATATATGATGTACATTACTATGCAAACTTCCACCGAAAATTGGTTTGAACGAGATCTAGTAAGTAGTTTTTTTTAATACGTCATAAATGGTACGGAACCCTTCATGGGCGACTCGGACTCGCACTTGGCCGCTTTTTAGTTTTTATTTGCCGCCGAGTATAGTTTACTGGTAAACACAACTTGTCAGTCAGTAAGAACCAGGAAAATTATAGTCATACCTTTCTTTTGGGTACTAATACTACCGTAAGACAAAAACAGTATGATTCTCTCTTGTCTATGTTTGAAATTAGACATTCCTGGGCCAATCTGTAGATATTGCGTAGTAGTTTTGAATAAAAACCAAGTAGTGATGATACAATTCGAGCTAAATTATTCTCGTAACGGTAAGGCATGCAATAGGTAAATATTCGTCTAGCTACTAGAAGATATTTATTACCTATTGCATCCCATGCATTTACTCTGGACCCATTTACAATTGCAACCAGTGTACTCGTATGTACGTTTATGATCACTTTACGACAAAAATCTTTCTAATTCTAGAGTCCATTAACAAACAGAGTGGACACGTAAGAACAAAAATATCTCTACTGTTCCCGGCATTTAAGGACGTTGGAGGCGTATCTCTGATTGTAACCTATATTAACCAAGACCGAACCCGATATTGTTTCAGATAGTTCAAAAATTGTGAGCATTTGTCGCCCTCAACTTTCATAATTTTCAGAAACAACAAAGAGAAACAAAACCTTATATCTGTGTACATACGACCCGAACGTTATAATAGTAATGGCTAGATAACCTATAAATAGAAAGTACTAGTTTGCGAAAACACAAAAATCGTTGGGACATCCATTGCGACAACTTTTAGCAACATCGTTTACTATAATGTCTGCACTTAAGTACCAGAAAAACATTAGTAGTAGGTGCCTAAGTCTGTAATACATTTTCCATCTTAACTATACAAGCGTTATTCTTTATTTTTCCCAGAGCATTATTCATTCATGACCTAAAACTGCCCTAAGTGAGTATCATAAAAGCCGAGCAAGGTAAAGGATAAGATAAGTTTAAAGATAAAATAATGGTCGGGTGAAAGTAGAGCAGGTGAGATACGTTGCAAATTGCATTCTAGTTTAAGAAAATGGTGGGATGGTTGGGGGGGAGCCCTTGGGGGTAGTCTATTGATCCCCGCCCGTCGCGCCGCGCTCTGACCGGTCGTGACCCCCGCCGCCCTTGTACGACTCGCATCGTACGACCGTCCGAGACCGCGAATCTCTCATTTAAATTTGTCCAGCTGTATTTCCAATTTGAGGCTGAATAAATGATGTCGTAGGTAATAGCCGTAATTGATGTTCCGCGTCAGAGCTCTGTGATGAGACATGTGGAAATATTTATCTCTGGACTGCGGGCGACTGTTTAAATTTGGATTATTGAATTGAACTTTTATTAACGATCTTCTGAAAACTTTATAACATCTGTGTGGCATTTGGAGTCGAGACACTAGGGCCGTGGGGTCCAAGCGCCAAGGTACTATTTAAGGAATTAAGTAAAAAGCTGATCGATTCTACCGGTGACCAGAGAGCTGGCAGCTTTCTCTCGAAGCGCATAAGTATTGCCATTCAGCGAGGGAATGCTGCCAGCATCTTTGGCACAATGCCGCAGGGGCCTTATTTAAATATGTTTTAATTTAGATTAGTTTTTAATTTTAATATAAGTAGTTATTTTATATGATTGTATATACCATGCAATAATTATACCGTCTGTGTCTGGTGAAAATAAACATTACAACCCATCAAGATTGTAGGTTAAGGATAATTGGTTCTCATTGGATCTCGTGGTAGTTGGTGCAACTATAGGTGCTTTTCAAGGTCATGTACTATAAACCATACAGGTTCCCAACCGATAAGCTGTATGAAGTAAGTGACCTCCTATCGGTAAGAAAACTGTATGTGTGGAATGTGACTTTACGGAGACATAAAAATACTAGGTACTGTCGAGAGGATACGTCAACAAGGTCCACAAGGAAAAGGAAACGAAATGTTATCCCCATTCCAACAAAGTCTGCATATGCTAGAAGACAGTATATCGCTCTATCTGCAAAACTATATAACCTTATAGATAATGCCATTGACTTATATTCCTCTACAAATAAAGAATGTAAAAATAAAATATTAAACTGGCTTAAAACTAAGAACTACACAGAAATAGAAGATTTATTAGTTAAAATCACGTAATATTTCGCCAATTCTTTCACCCACACGCACGCACACACACACACACACACACACACACACACACACACATGTGGCTTCAATTAGTTATTTAGCTGCTTTCTATTTAATAAAATTCAAAGTTCCTGTAACGTTAAATGTAACTTAATTTAACTGTAGGCTGTACTCCTCAAACTGACCAACATAATTCACATAATTGCACCAAAGCGTGCTGGGCTTGTGGGCACTTATTCGTTCATTGAAGTAAGCTACCAACACATTTTCCAGAAAGACTGGACGTTTTTGGTGATTTTCCATTGAATAAAGGTTTCATATCCCGCCAATTATTTTTCACCCGATTTTGATGGTAAAAGGCTATTATTGTTCTTGCCTCTATTAGTATTACAGGCAGCGTCAATTTTATGTGTTCTTAATTTTCAATGCTTGAAAATGACATTTTCGTCAATATATAAATAAAATAGTACATTACGATACAAGTGCGAAAAATAGGAAATTCGAAACGAGTGGCGATAAATTAAAACACGACCGAAGGGAGTGTTTTAAATCGACACGAGTTGCGAATTACCTATTCGCACATGTATCGTACAACGTTTTACAGTACATATGGCCCTTTAAATGTTCGACACAGTAACATAATATGCTACTTCTCGCACTAGTGCTATAAAGTAGCCCCATATGTACTGTAAAACATGTAAAACTATTCCAATTTTATGACAAATACGGAAAATGGCTGGCGCGTTATTTGTTTTTTTTTATTTAAGGCGCGAACAAAATCGACAAACAGCCAATTAAAAATAATAATAAAGCTAATATTTTGGTATTTCTATTCGACGGATGGAAATCAAAATAGATAAAATGTTATGTCAATTCGGTAATGTAATTTACGAGATAATTTAATCTATAAATTATGTTTGGTGTGATAAAACCTCTTTGAACTAACATTATTTTGAAACCTTGGAGTTGGTTAAAAAAATGTATTACTCGACTAAATTATGAAGGCTCCGTTTCTATGCATACATATTATTAGCAATCAGTTACCTTCTTAACTCAGTCGGATACTCGGATAATATAATGAAAATCGGCCAAGAGCATGTCGGGCCATGCTCAGAGTAGGGTTCCGTAGTTACTCTTCCGTCACAATAAGCTAAACTGGAGTTTAAAGTATGGTAGATTGTTAACCAAGGGATGAACTCTGGGTGTACGTCTTTTTACTATGAAGGGGAAACTTTTTGCGATAACTCAAAAACAGCTAAACTGATCATATCCGCTATAGTTTTCATTTAATGTCTTTCTTAAGCTCTACTTCCAAGATTAATTTCATATGTTTTGGACCCATGGTTCAAAAGTTAGAGGGGGGGGACACATTTTTTTTTCTTTCGCAGCAATTATCTCCGAATATATTCACTTTATCAAGAAATGTTTGTTGAAGACCCCTATTAGTTTTGAAAGCCCTTTCCAACGGTATCCCACACTGTAGGGTTGAAGCAAAAAAAAATGTTCACCCCCACTTTACGTGTAGGGGAGAAACCCTAAAAAAAATTAAATTTTTAGATTTTATTGTACGACTTTGTCGGCTTTATTGATTTATATATCCATGCCAAATTTCAGCTTTCTAGCACTAACGACCACGGAGCAAAGCCTCGGACAGACAGACAGACAGACGGACATGGCGAAACTATAAGGGTTGACTACGGAACCCTAAAAAGCACGAGTTTTATAATATATAATAAATAGAGAATGCCTCATTGCATTAAGTTTGCCTTTTGTATATGAAGTTTTTCTTTTGTACCTACACACAATAAAGTTTAATTAATAGACATTATAGAAACTATCGTCTCGGATATAAAATTAAGCAGCTTAAGTACCCATACTTACTTGCCTACTAGAAAATTGATGTAAGATTGATTTACCGAGGTTGAAACATAGAAACAATTATTGGAACATAGATCCTAGTGATCTCAGAAGACTACGCGTATAACATACCTCTCTGGTTACAATGTGGCTACAATTTTTTTTATGGGTGGTGGTAAATTTTTGGATCTTACAAAAGCAAATTAATTATACCTAATAAATTAGAACTTCAGTTAGCAGGCGAGACTTTGAAAGTTAGCGTCATGGACTGTCATGAGACTCATGAGTAACTACCAAATTACCTACCTAGAGTACCTAGAGAGTCTATCTCTGCTTATTCAGGTGATTCGTTGAAGGGGCGGGGCGGTGCGGAGTGAGGCGGGCGTGAGATACACGGCAGACGCAGAGTAATGTTCGTCGGAGTCGCGTTTTTACGAGCATATCCTTCAGTCGTCTCCATGAAAATCTTTACTATTTCTTAAAAAAATATTTTTTTTACTAATATTTTAAAACTTTTTAGGGCATTTGGTGAATTATCGTTTTTATTTCAATAACAGAATTTGTTGCAGTGTATTTATGTATACTGGCAACATTTTAAAAACGTCAAATCAGTTCATTATTTGATTCTATCACGGTAGTTATATTAATGCTGATCATTCATAAAATAAATCTAAGAAAATTAAATTGTATTTAAAAAGTGAATATAAACAATATTATTTCAGTAAGAGAATAAATTGTTCTTACTTTCTTAAAATAAGTCGAAAGCCATGGAGAACGATATCAACAAACCATACAAAATATGTGATGTGAACCGAGACAAAAAGAAGGGTACGGTAGCATCGTCGTTAGAAGATTTACTCAGTAAAGTGCCCGAAAAGCTAGGACTGCCAGCAGAGAACTTGACTGTGGTGCTTGAGTCCGACGGAACTGAGGTGGACGATGAGGAGTATTTTTCGACATTAGAGCCTGACACATCTTTGATGATTCTCCACGGGACCGAGAAATGGACGCCGAACATGCCGAAGTGCCAGGTGTCATTAGATCAGACGGACGACGTGGCGCTAGGAGAGAAGGGGCAGGTGGCGAGCCTGGTGGGGCGACTGCAGCACAACCTGTGCCACATCTCACTGCTGGGCGGCCAAGACCTGGAGCTGCTGTCCGATATGGACCCGGACAGTCTCGCGGATATTGTCACGGATCGTGATAACAGAATTATACTGGAGCACATCAAGGAAGCCTCTGGAAGGTATGTAAGCATTGCTTACAATATTTATCTGTATTTAACATCTTGTGTAAAATAGAAGTTGAACTATTAATGTGAGGTGCTCAAATGCTTCTTTAGCCCCTTGTTGACCTGAGCCACAATGACAATTTGTAACTAGTATTGTTGGCAAAATTGGCAGCATAGTTAGTTGTCACTGTGGCTCTCCGTAAATTTGTATTGCTAAGATTTCAAGTAAGCAGGAGATGTGCCACAAGTTAGATCAAATTATTATGTAGATATTGGTATGTTTCTTAAAATAAAGCAATAATGAGATACCATATATTGATTCTGTGACAAGTAGCGGAATACACGGGAAGCCTTTGCCTAGCGGTGGGATGAAATATAGGTGATATAAAAAATATATATCAAAGTAATAATTATTATTGCAAGGCTACATTCTCTGACATTGCATGTTCTTATGATTTTGCAGCTGTAAATATAACCCATCAGCATTGTAAATATGTAATTCTTTATTATTAATATAATTTACACTAATATCTAGTAACTATTTCATGTAAAAAAAATTGTAAACAATTGTTTTTGTACAGAATATGAATAAGATCAATTTTTTTTGCAAAATAAATAGATTTTAGTGCTTCAACAGAGTAGAACAAATAAGTAAATATAATTATTGCATTTTATACTTTATTTACTAAAGAGCAATGAAAATGGGTCACTATGTATATTTACTGTCATAATCCTGTTAATTACACTCTGCAACTGTCAAATCAAATGAGACTAATATCTTTGATAAAATAAAATGCTAACATGTTCATTCTATCTATTTCAGGATCTTATTGGAGAAGCGCCAAGCACAGGACGCCATGGAGCTGTTGAAACTGTACCACCAAAGTGTTGCCAACGGCTCTGAGGATGTGTCACCGCCCAAACAGGAGAGGGTGTAGGGCACAACACATCCTTGTATGATACCTGTAACCCTTCATTCATTTGCATTTGGAATGGTAATGCTCAAAAGTTTACAAACTCACTTTTGTTCCTCATTGCCATGTTTCAAACATTTTCATGAAACATATAATCATTTAGTTAGAAATTAATTAACATATTGAATACACCAAATGAAAGAGGCCTTTTTTTCTATTAGAATTAAAATAATTTTGATGCTGTATTTAGTTGTTTTTCAATATGCAAGTAGCATTTGTCTTTTAAAACATTGCCTCAGTAATGATTTGCAAATAAATATCATGTAAATCAAGAAACAGTCATAGTTGATCAAAGTTAAGGTATGCAGGTACTTGGGTAGTTATAATATAATACGCTAATCTTATGAATATGAGCTGATACGGAATATGAGATGATATACATAACCACATTCTAAATATTGTATGTATCTAGTTGTAACCCTTAAGCAGTACATCCATTGTAGATATCTTGAGTTGAATTTATATTTTATAAATGTATGGAAAATTAAGAAAAGACTTCAGAACATTATTGACTTGATCTCTGCCATGATTAACATATTCCCTGCATGTAAACAAAAAAAAATTGGTTGTCCATGTTCTCTCTTTCATAAGAATAAAGGTAAGGTACAATTCAATAATTCAAATGCTCATTTGGTGTTAGGCATGGCAAAGATATCAAGAATGTTTTATTTTCGGTTATTTATATTTTCTTTAAGTATTACACATTACTATATTTTTTCACGCCTTCAATATGTTGCCAATAATTACTGACAAGATATTTTGGTAGCTGTATAGTAAAAGATCTGACAATAGATATGCTAGAACTTAAGCATGTATACCCTCTAGATTGTTAAGGTTTCTTTTTTGTAAACTTTTGAGAGACAAATTGCCACGAGGTTGACAAGTCAACATCAATTTAAAAGACTGATAGTTGTTAATTTTTTTTGAATATTATATTTTACCCCTAGAATAAGAATTATTTGTTTAACTCCAAATTGCTCAAAAGGTTTCGAATATTATACCTATAAGTTTCCATTTGTTATTCCACTGCCAAATGTCAAAAGCATGCTCATATTGTGGTAAGTTAGAATGTGTAGGGAATGTATGGTCTGAATAGGTGTGGTAGAATAATTCTTTGTTGTCACTTACAGAATCCATTTACATAGTTTTCTTTGGCAATCCATACTTAATAATCCGGAATCATTTATATAATATCATATAAATGTAGTTGAAAGAATCTATATAGTCATGTTTGTGGAAACTTTAACAGCGATTTAGAGGGCTTGTCATACATCTCAGTCATAATTATGTAGCTTATTGTAATATCTAATGAATAAAATAGTGCACCTATTATTAATACTATTGTGTAACACCTTTGACATTGGGCACTACCTCTGCTACAGGAAATCGAGATAATTCTGAATACTAGGGTGATATATAATTTGATTAAGTTATTTATACATTTTTATATTATTAAATTCAGTGATTGCTTATAAAATTACACTCCAACATTAACCAATGTCACCCAAATATTCAAAGTTACCAGTATTAACTGTATCTGTAGGAATTTTATCTAAATAATGATCACAGATAAATATATATAACATATGTATGTCTGGTAGATTTGAGCATCATGTGCAAAAAAAGATTGAATTCATGTCTATGTTTCAAAATTGTTTACGAATAGCGAATTATTTAATTGATTGACCAACAAGAACTAGTCATTATAATGGAAGTAACACCACAATTGCAACAGTTAATTTAAAATGTTCCTGTACCTCAGGGTAGTATTATACATGTCTAATATCTTGGTCCAATGTTTAGTGCATCTCACACTCTTATTAAGCAAAACGTGAGACGCAAATACACATTGGACCAAGATATTGGAGAGATGGAATCCCCATTCCTAGTGTGTCAAATAATGTCAGGTAGGCAAGTGCGCCTACTCATTCTAAAATACATGTTCCGAGATGAATGTCGGCGTTACTTCCTTACTTGACTAAGAGGGGGAACGGGGAATTTTCCACCCTCTATTTAAACAATAACTTGGTACTTAACTTCATGTTTGTTGAACGTTTAAAAGTTTATGTTGCAGTATGTTGATATCTTTTCAGAAGATAATTCGTGCTAGTATAAACCGAACCGTCTATTCCATTCTTTTTCATGACGGGGACCCCATTAGTACGTACAAAATGTTTCTCTCATGTATTGTCTCAAGGTTGGTAGAGGCTTCACGACCCCCCGGGGGGTCGCCCACAGTTGGAAAAACACTGGTCTAAGTATTCTAATGTGCAATCCAGTAAACTGTTTAAATGCGACCATTCGTCTTTGATTTTAACCAATTGTGACGGTGTATAGTGGCATGTGATGTTTTATTCCATAGTATGCTATGCTATATGTACTGAGTGCTGTGAATATTGTGTTTAACATTAGGAATTGTTGGGAGTTTGATTCCTATAGTGGAATTGAGTAGTAGGTTACTTCTTTTTACTGCACACTAATAATAGTAATAAACCATTTAGAAAATTATGTCGTTTTATTTTACTTCGATAATGTTGGATCACAAATTATATTGACCTAGGCCTCTAGGGGTACAGTCAGCATTGAATAGATAATGACATTAATGACAGCTAAAGTTGCAATATCCTTAAGTATGTACGTATCTATTCCTTTTTGTAACAAATGTGTGCCAATGTTTAGCCACTTTGATTCACTATGTAAACTTCGCAATAAATAATAAATAATACCTACCCAGATAAGGTACCTAAGGTCATGTAGGGTAAGAGACAGTATGAGGATTCCTTACAAGTGTTTCTCACTCCCATTCCAGTCTTATCCGATCTAACCTTACTATAACTACCCATTATAGTTAGTAACTAGAAATACTATGACTTGAGACCCCACAAGTATTAATGTTATAATTTTTGCCAGCTTAAGTAAACCATATTTTATTTTATAAACTTATCATATCTCACTAAATGACAGAAAATATTATGTCAAAATAAAGAATTTCTAAAAATAATCTGCTCATTGGCAATAGCACAGCAATAGTAAAGTTGGTAAATAGCAGTTTAAATGTTGATAATGTACTTCTGTTCGGTTTTGGATTGCTTTTATTGCCTTCTGATCAAAAACCATATCATATATGATAAATTATCATATATGATATATATAATTATTGTTACATACCTATTAGCTGCAACTTATTTTTCAATTAAATAGACATGTCAAGATTGCTTTCTAATGCAAAAAAAAACGAAGTATAAGAGTTTGGAGTTGTTGTATTTATTAATTGAAAGTTGTTAGCAGTTAGTTAACACATTCACTGCCGGGAAGTACCTGGTGGGCGCTCGTGAACTTTGTTCAGATGCTGGACAATCCGCTGGGCGGGTTGTTTTGTACGCAGCTATAGACCACCGGTTTCTGGGGTAGTGCGCCGTTTTTTGTCTGGCAGTGAATGTGTTAATCTTTATTATTGCTAAAAGGTTTCGGAAATGACACAATACAAAACGAATCATTTTTAAAATATATTTATGACCATAAGAGACAGTGATTTACATTATCTGAAGTACAAAATTGTTTTGCAAGCATAAAATCTGTTTTATGATGGATTAGAAACATAGTTAACACGTACCACTTGAACTTAAACAAATAGTTGAAACATGTAGATCAAGAACTTAGCTTTGATGAGGATAAGATTCAACATATTTCCAAGTTACATGTAAAATACTTTTTTAAAGAACAGTGCAAGAGCTTTTTTCGCGAAAAGGATTGACTTTTTGACTCGAGAAGCCGACGAGCAGGCAGTCCTCCTGCTCGTGCTCGTTGATGTACCGCACGATGTCGGCCACCGCCGACGACACGGGGATTCGCTTTATAGCTGCTTCCCTCCGCAGCTGCTCAGTCACAGCTCGCTGTTGTTGCAGTGTCGATACCATCATGTCCATAACGGCGGTGTCTGATAGGCCTATGTTGAAGGCAAATTAAACAATCCACAACAGAAATTTGGGCGTAGCCTCGCTACTTGAGAAGTGTCACCTGACTGAAACAACAATACGACTTTTGTTACGATTCTAATGTTCCTAAGAGAACTCACTGATATCTTGCTTGTACAAAAAATACTTACAATAAAATAGTTTATTCAAATGGATAATATTACGAATTTAGTAATAATATTTTGCAAATAATAAAATGGTGGCTGGAGATAATTTCACTTGCATGTGACGTATATTGACAAGTTTGACAATTATCATTCAACTCATCCTACGCTCGATTCACGTTCCAATACCAATTTGTACAAACAGGAACTAAATTAGGAAATAAATTTAAATGTATATTAATACAAAACAATTTTTGATATTTTGTACAACTCATGAAAATTATTAGTTTCTTGCCGGTTCCATATTGGGATAACCTCCTACAATTTAGGAGGGATTTAAATTTCGGATCCCGAAAACCAAAATTCGCAAATTGCAAGGATCTTTCTCTTTTACTCCCACTAAGACGTATTTAGTGACAGAGATAAATTCCCGCAATTTACGAACTTCGATTATCGCGGTTATAGCCCACGGGTGGAGTCTGCGGAAAGAGAAGAGTCGTGGAATGTATGGAGCCCAATCATAAAGGTTTATATTAAAGTGGAGAGCGCAATGACTTTTTTTGCTATACTAAATTGAACCTTATCACCGAGCCAGAAAGGTGTTCATGCCAGACTAAAGAAAAACCCACTCCACTTGAGATAGCAAAACCAGAGCCCTGTGTCTCACTCGCACATGCTGCCAATGTTAAAAAGATACCATTGTGGTAGTAATTACATCAATTTACTACTGAAATTAATAATCTGTGGCCCTAGTGAAAAAGGGTACAAGTCTCTGGCAGCGCAGGTGTAAAGGGGTGTAAGTTCCACGTAACACTTATGCCCTTATACACCTAAACTGCCAGAGACTTGTACCCTTTTTCACTTTACCTTCTTATGCTATTTTAGTGCTGTATTCAAATTACGTTTCTGATATATTTTAAGTAATTTCTTAATAATCGGGTAGATTATCTTAATGAGTTTGTGAAGGTTTATTTAAATAGTGCGGGGAAAAATAACATCCGTGTGCTGCTTGCGCCACTAGCTACTTGCGCGACAAATAGGTAGGTACACGTGAGTAGCAACAGCTACGAAGACATTTAGATCATTTTTCTCAGTTTGATAATGATAACTAGCTCAAGAAAATTAATAAGTCAGGAGAACCAATGTTGTAGGAAATTTTATGTACAAACTTTTGATCGATGTAGTTATAATGCTATTTGTACAGACATTTTTGCTCATTCGACATATGAGCCAAAATCAGAAAAAAGCCACAACCCCCGAGTACTTTAAGTATGTCCAACTGGACACCACAAGGTATTTATAACTGTACCAATTTACAAAAATAAACGAATTATTTCCCCTGGTTGCCCATAATTACGGCTTAATTTGACGTGGCTAAACCACTAAAGTGGAGTTCAATTGAGAAAATTACAAATAATGTAAACAATCCAATTTACCTTCATTACTTCGTAATCTCTCAAACTTTTAGGAAAATCGTGATCCTATCAACAGTTTATACACCTTATTATTTTATTTAGGTATATATCATTTTCTGGCTAAAATATATGATAATTATGAATATTTCTTAGAAAAATAGCCTTCGTAAAAAAATTAAGTTATATGTCAAATGCTAACAAAATCAGCATATTTGTTTACATCATTAGTAATTTCTATTGAACTCCACTTAACTAAAACTTTCTAGTAAACTATGGACGGTAGAAAATGGACGACAATCTCTTATGGCAGAACTGTTGCCAAAGTGACCAGCTTTCATCTTTATAACCAAAGGGCATATAATCACTACGTTTTATAACATGGAGATATGATATAGATATAATCTTATAAGTCCGTGCTTTATAATAATAATAAGTAGTTCCTAATCTCTCCGGTGGCGCTAGGTATGCTCATGAAGTTGAGCTTTTCTTACATAAGTACAGATTTTGCTTCTTTTTCTACACTCCATATAGTAAGCCAAATATTCATAGACCTCTGCCAATATACCTACTTAAATAACTCTTTGGATGTCTTTTAGGTTATGCAAATGACAACCAACTTTGAAGTACCTATCAAGTACCTATGCAAGAAATAAGGGGAATATTATGACTGCAGTCTGAATTGGTGATTTTCAAAACAATAACCGAATATTCAATTCAAACAATGTAACCTTAATATCAATATGATAGGATAGGATTAGGAGTAATGAACTTAATTAAATTTCTCTAACAAAAATGGACGACCACTAGTAAGTACTTTATTTATATTGACGAAATATAATTTGCACCAATTGGTCATAAAACGTTATCTTTACGAATATAAAAGGACAAAATAGCGGCGAATCAGCCCCGCCCATATAGTGGGAATAACTAGTTACGATACTTTGTGTTTCTAGGATAAAATCCATACCTATTATGTAAATGAAACTTTTCCGATCCAATTCATATTTACTTTGGACTTCATGTTTCTTTAGATTTATCATTTATTTAATTCAACAACAGACTATGAATTGAACAGTTGGAATACCTACGAGGAAAAGTATTTAGGATCAAGATTGTTTATCTCAAATATACTTTAAGCAGAGCCTAGTGCTAATTGTTTTATTACCCTGTAAAACAGCCATTAGCGATAACATTTATCGGTGCAAATAATATTTCTTCAACTATACGAAGCATATGCGAAATATCTATAATAACCACCTAAGTACTATTTTTCGGCACAGGCGAAAATGTAGGTACAATCCATGGTCTTTGAAATCGATCTTCCCTAATATTGTATGTTTATCTATTCTGTAATTTATGTAGTCTAAATGGGTCGATTGATTTTAACAAGTGAGATGACATACCCCCTAGCATGACTTATTGAGTTGTCGCGCGTGACTGCATATACCTTCTTGAAGTCGCGCTAGGGATCAGATGTCGTTCGATTATCTATTGCGAAGTGGGGTAGGTACATTTATGTGATTACACTGATTACTGATAATTACCTAACATGTATTTTTTCTTCTCAGGTAATACCTATAAAGCAAATTATTTAAAACTTACCTAAACGATAGTTTGTTAAATCTAAATATGCTGAACAGAAACGATCATACTCGTGATAACGCTCTCTTTTACTTTTCCTGAAACTCTTAACATTTTAAGTTCAAGCTAAAGAAGAAATTGCTTGTAATTTATATTAATTATTTTCTAATATCATACATCAGCTGATGTTTAAAATGGACACATTTAGTACTGAGATCATTAGCAAAAGCTATTCTAGTCTCACTGGCCAGAACAAGTACGAATTGAACAGAATGGATTATTATAGTATTACTAAAAATAATAGCAGTGAAATCGAACTATTTAACGAAAAAGACATCAATTCTACTAAAAGCGCATCTAACCCCACTATCGGACAACTAAGTGCACAGGTCATGAATCTACCATACAATAGATACGAAGAAGTTATTACGGACGAAGAATTTGAAAGCCCTATGAAATTTTCCTTAAAAGAATATGATATCTTAAAACGTATAAAAGAAGCATATGATGCGTGCTCTTGCAGAATTTGCAGGTGTCTTATGGGGCCAACGCTAACACCTCGTGAAGAATATTGTGATTGTGAGCCTTGCAAATGTAAAGACTGCACACTAAATAACCTAAAGTACAATACTATTAACGTACAGCCACGTTCAGGAAATGAGTTTCTCTATATAGATAACGTAAAAGAAACAAGTTGCGATTGTAAGCCTTGTAACTGTATGGAATGTGCCCACAGTTGTTATTTGAGAAGTAAACCTGTTAATTATTTAGGGAATAAGATGGACGCAGCAAGAAATGAGTTAACGAACTCAACTGCGAAAAAAATCAGTCTACAAAAAAAATACCCAACGCATGACATACCTGTTGGAATCAATAAACTTTCGGATCGTCCTATAACCACAAATAACGATCATGCTAATAATAAATGTGCATGCAGTAAATGCGAATGCGTCATATGTGAATCCCAAGGAAATGCTTTGACTTGTTACTCATCGTTGCGGTATGGCGATAAACCATTTCACAAATTGACACGTCCTAAAGTCTGTAAATGTGCAACATGTAAAGACCAACCTACCTTACAATCAATTGATTATGCCAATTGTGGAAGAAATATGTGTCATTTTGTACAATGTGAACGGAGCTCTGAACCTCGAAACCATTTAAACAAACTAAATCCGGATAACAATCATGGAGGCTCAAACAAACCCTTTATAGATCGTATAATGCGCGAACATCCATTAGCATATGAATGCAATGAATACGAGCATGATACATTTAGACGTGGTAATATATTTTACGTAAACAATGTGAAAACACACGATCCCTCTAAGATCATATTACGACCGGAACAAGCTAGAATAAAAGAAAATAAACTTGGCTTGCCTCTTCCCAAGGATAATAACCAAAATTCTAAGAACAAGAGTCAGAGGAAATTGACTCTGTTTAATAAGGATAATACTGTATTAACTGCAGTTTTTAAAACAAATTCCCTTGTACCCAAAAACTCACTTAACAATATTTCAGCTGTTTTTTATCCGTGTTTAAATGTACTTGAAGATTTACCAATGAATAATGTGCACAAGACAAGTTCATATTCATTTTCGTCGGGATTCAGCTCTACACGGACAATCACAGCATCGGTATTATCATATCAAAACAAAGGATGCAGCAAACGCACTATTTCCTTACCTGATACAAATATTTTTGATAACCTCACGGAAATTGATTCAAATTCCAATGCTACTGAAGTTCGAAAATATGTTATATCTAATTATACAAATCAGCATAATATTTACCATTGCTCTAATATCGAATCAGATTTTAACAAAATCAATGGCGTTGGTGTCAAGTTAGTACGTAAGCTACACCATAAATATCCAAATGGTATCGAAAACAGAGTTGCAGGTAATGTGTTATTTGATCATTTAAACCAGTTTTTTACAAAAAGATGTTATGTAGAGGAAACTAATACAGTCAATTATAATAGTATATATAAAACAGTGCTGAATGCGAAGCAGTTTACTATTAATTTGACTAAGATTTTACATAAATACGAAAAAGCAAATTTAGAATTTAAAAGCGATTCCAAAAAACTGAAAAAGTCGCTGTATATGATTTTAAATGGTTTGAGCAGTAGTAACTGTGACTGTGTTATAAAACAAGCTGCTGATGATGGAGAAAACAGCAGGACAGCAAAGGCGAGTAAAGAAAACGAAGCAGACGCAGAGCGTTTTGAAGTTGTTAACCAATCTAAATTCAAAAATTTAAAAGGAGAAAATAAATCTGTTGAAGACAAAACGGTAAAAAACGTTAACATTGATTCACTTAGGAATTATAATAAGCATTTATATCAACCAAAACATGTGTTAAAAATAATATCAAATGTTAAAAATGAATCACAAAATTATATAGAAAAAATGTGTGATGAAACTGATGATACGATAAATAGAAAGCGTGAAATTAAAAACGCTCTTGTGGATAAATCACAAGTGCACGGCATTACAGGACAGGAACCTGTAGCTAGTGAGGTAAACTTTTTGATTCCTCCATATCTGAGGTGAAAACCTACGACGCCTACGTAGCTTAGGTGGGGCCTTTTGTTTAAAGTTTGTCATATTATAATTTTTCCTTTACCGTTTTTCATAGACTTGGAATCGGTAACGGGATGGAAGGATCAAATAAATTATAGAAACTTGGAGACTTTATACATATAACTTTATACAACATAACATGAGATTGTTCTATTAGGATAGAACAATCTCATGTTTCTGAATAGAAATAACATAAAATTTTCCTAATTGAAAAAAAAGTATAGCATACAACTTCAAATAATTGGCCCAGGTATACTGTATCTACCTATTTCATCATCACTATCCTAGCGAGCTCCCGGCTTTTCCCACGGCATGGTACCCTGGGAACTTAATCCCAAGTTTTGACGTAGTATCTACTCGACCTTCCGGCCCAGAGGAAACACTAGGTCTTACATGGATTAGTCCGATTTCCTCACAATGTTTTCCATCACCGAAAAGCGATTGGTAAATATCACATGATATTTCTTACATACGTTTCGAAAAACTCGTTGGGTTCAAGCTAATTTGATTGTCAATGCTAATGGTAAGAAATGTCCAATGTAAAGTAAGCCCTATATGGCTCAACAATTAAAGTCCGTGACTATACTAATGATAATGTAATATTACTTATTTTTAGGTAGAACTCCTAAGAGCGGAGAAAATACGTTATATTTTGAAACAAGATGTGATGCTAGATCTTTTTACAGAATAAGCCAATCACGAATGAACATGGCCATGATACAAATTGTGCAATTTTACGTAAATACTTCGTGAATAAAATTATATGTACCTATTTTACGTTCAATACTATTAAACATTTTATAGCTACCTAAGTATTTTACATTTTTGAAAGACCACATCATCACTAGACGGAACCCTAGTAGTAGTAGTAAGGACTTGAAACAATCATCATCATCATCATTCTATTTTTTTTATATTATTTCATTGCAAGTTTGAGAAAAGCACTATACAAATCTCGGCGAGAAACGGGGTTGCCGGCCGCGTATCCCTATCCGGCCGCGTATCCCTATCCGTCCTCGCTACGCTCGGCCGTCTATATCTACTTGGCCTGCAACCCTTCGTTTCCCATCCTCTATAGTAATCTTATACCTTTAAACGAGCAATTCTTGTATATATATATGTATATAATATATTTCTGTGATCTCGGAAACGGCTCTAACGATTTCGCTGAAATTTGGTATATGGGGGTTTTTGGGGGTATACAATCGATCTAGATTAGTCTTATGTTTGGGAAAACGCGTGTTTTCGAGTTTTTATGCGTTTTTCTTTTGACGCAAATATGGTCGCTAATTTCGTGCTGCCGGCTACCGTCCGTCTGGTCCAGCAGGTTAAGACGCGGACAGCTAGAAACGAGTGTTACGGGTTCGAATCTCGCCCGGTGACTAACTTTTGTTTTTTTTTATATGTTCAAGTTTATATATATTTTTTCAATTTTTATTGTTTTAGACAAGTTAAATTTAGTAAAAAAATGTATTATTTAAGATTATCACCTATACACGACCATATTACAATAAATAGTTAGAACCGAGCAAAGCTCGGTCGCCCAGGTACTGTACTATTAACAAACACAAAAAGGAAAAAAAAACACAAAAAGACAATAAAAAGAAAAAAAAACATAACGGCAGAAATTTGCTTATAGGTTTTTATGGTTGAATGCCAAGACGAACCATAATTTACAGGCCTAGGTGTGTAAGGCTGTATGAAATTCCTTTACATATCTTCACTCATCGCACCTGATATGTAGTATTTCCGGACCTAATTTGAAGTAAGTTATGTCAACATTTCATTACAAGTTTGAGAAAAAGTATATTTCGACTCTCTCAAGGGAATCTAAATTTATAGGGTAAGTACCCCGTTGACCTCGAACTATGAAATTTGTTAAGTAATATCGTCTTATACTACAAGTACTGGGAAAAATCATCATCATCATCATCATCGTCTCAGCCGAAAGACATCCACTGCTGGACAAAGGCCTCCTCCAAGTATCTCCACAACGAACGGTTATTCGCTGCCCTCAAACAACGGTTTTCCGCGACTTTAACCAGATCGTCGGTCCATCTAGTCTGGGGCCTTCCCACGCTGCGTCTTCCGATATGTGGTCACCACTCGAGAAATATTTATTATCTTTTCCAGTTTTAGTTTATTTACACTTAGGTTTCTTATCGGGGAAACAACTCTTGTTTGGAAAATCGCCAAAGAAAAGCATTATTTGCCTACGTTGCCTGGTTGTCTGTTTTTTTGTTTTACTACGTCGGTGACAAACAAGCATACAGCCCGCCTGATGGCAAGCAATCTCCGTAGCCTATGAACGCCTGCAACTCCAGAGGTGTTACTTGCGCGGTGCCGACCCTAACACACCGCACCTCATTGAGCTCTGGCTACCTGTTTCTTTCGCAGTCATGGTACGTAAGCCATTCTTTTGCACAATTCAATTATAAACCAATAAACCAACTCTTTGCACAAATTCGAATCGTAAATATCATAATAATGTGACAATTTAAACTCTGGTCTTGACGATCTGACAAGTAAAATGACAATTTTGGAATAAAACGTAAAAAATACAAGAACATCCTTTCAGAATCTAAATAATATGTGAAAATTACAGATTTCATTGAAAATCTACCCCATACTAAAAGCTCCCATGTAGGGGGGACAAAGCAAGAATAAATTAATCTTATGAGGAACTCATCTCGAGTTCCTCATAAGATAAGGACTTTACCGTAAATCTGGACAATCCCGTGTGACTATTTAAAGGTATTTAGTAATAATGCGTTCTTAAGTACTTGTACCAACGGCCAACTATTCATACAACATAATTACTTCAAGCGTAGGTATATGTTATCTTAAAATACTATTCGTTTTTAATTTACAGAAATTTGATCACCTAAGTTATTTGATTGAGCTATGAGGACCTTCAAACAAGAAACTAAACCTATAACTCTTAAATTAACGCATACTAAGAATTTTTATAGTAAAGAAGTGAATGAATTAAAAAAACTATGACACCGCTTTTTATATGTGAATGCGGGATCTGAGGTCAGTCTTCTGCATTTTTTAGTATTGGGTCATGATCCAAACTTCTCGCATTTTATTCAGCAGAAAAGCATATCAAGAGATTCACGCTATTGTGTATCTAAATATCAATAAATGGTCCAAGGAAATTCACAATTAGATTACTAGGTTGCAGCGATATTTCTCCTGTAGTGATAGCTCAGGCTCGATAATGAATTTGTCATCAAAATCAGAGGAATTTCATACATATAATATTATTACAATGATATCAGCAATTTGTAACGCGTGCGTGTGTACAATATGTAAATATTTGTCTAGGCGTTCAGTGCCTACGTTGGCTGATCCCTGCAACTGTAAGCCCTGTAATTGCGAGCAGTGCACTATGTTTGCCAAAAACTACGATTGCAAAAGCATTGAACATCGCTTGCAATGCGAAAATAAATCACACGATGATTTAATATTCAATCATCTTACTAAATCTATCATTTATGACGGAGAGAATCCAGCAACCATAACTCTTTTTGGAGATGTCGGTCATTCAGACAACCAGTATTCCCCTTGCTCATGTACTAACTGCATACAGCATTGCCTTAGTTTACCGCTAGTGAACCAAACACTTGCTGTCAAACCTGGAATTAAAATGTTGAATAGTCCGCACAAGTGTTGCTTAAGCAACTCCTGCAGTCTTAGATGCGTATCCGGTGGTGATATGGTCGGAAAACCAACCGAGGAATATCATAACTTTTACACCGCTATAGTAGAAAACCATCAAGTGATACCACAGAATGTGGATTTTACGGACTCTGCAGTATGCAAGTGTTCGTTTTGTGAGTGTTCGTCATGTCCTTATCGAGAGCAAGCCGGAAATCAGGAAAGTTGTAAAACTATTAGTCTTTTAAAAAAATATATTGAAGATGAGTGGAAACGAAAGTTAAGTAAGTTGCGTTCTTGGTTCATAATTTGAATTTGAGTGTCTATCATTACCATTAGTATATAAATATGTCAGCAGCGATCGTAAAATCAGGGAGATCATGAAATTCCTGATATCGAGCATATCGTGAATTATGAAAATCATCGTTTTATGATTCGAAGGAGCCCCGCAATTTCTGGGTAATTTGCCCTTAGGGTATCTGAAGCAACCTAACAAACCTATCCAACCTATCTATTGGTTTAATGTGCCTGATCTTACGATCGGCCGCCAACATATAGATATCGAAAAGAGTTCAGGGAAAACGATGTCAGTCAATTTTACAATATCAAGACATTGTAAACGCCATAAGTACTAATTAATAACTACATACTGTACCACAACTTTTAAATGTAAAATTATTGAGTATAGTTGTTAGCTTTGTAGCTGGCCCGCAACGGCTTATCCTTTGTCTATTGTTGACTAAAACCGCGCGTGCCACTTATATGCAAAAAAAGGGGCCGGATAACTTTAAGCGGTTACCGTGAATACTAAGGGAAACCAAATCGTTTTCCTACTAGAATCTTCGTATTTACCATGTATTTAAGACCAATAATTTAATTTGTTACCTCATAATTTGACTAAATTTAGTTTTACACTTACTCTGTCCAACGATACCACGAATACTTTTAAAATTATATTTCTAATTAACAGGAAGTAGAACTCAAGATTATAATTATGACTACGGGCTTCATGGAGGTGGTCCAAAAAGTACAATCAGCAAAGTTGGTGTCATTAAAAGTTCAGAAAATTGTAGTAGGTGTATATCAGACCCTAATGCACGCGCGAGACCTTGTCATTGCTCTATAAAAGAAATGCTAAATAATCTATACGAGCACGAAATTGAAATTGATGGACGTGATAATAAATTACTGAACGAACAACTCTATAAAAATAATTATGTAAGTACAGTAGCAAATGTTGAAACTAATACTGAATATATCACAACCGACAAAAGTACTGAAACTGACAATCAGCGGTGCTTAGAAAATAAAGTAAAAAATTATGAATATACATTAAAAATTGATATTACTGCACCCGACCTTGATAATATATCTAGGTATGGTACTAAACAAAAGATAAAGAAAATATCTAAAAACAAAATAAAGGAACAGACGCAGAAAGTGATGAATGATATTATAAACGATATTTCAAGAAATTCTCAAATGGAACAAACAAACCAAACGTCATTTACGGACCTTAAAAATCATAAGGTAAGGATCCATCTTTCAAATACCTAATCATATTCATAAGTCATAAGTCATTTATTCATAAAGTTAATTTACACGTTATAAAAATGGAACATATTTAAATATGCCGTTAACAAATAAACAAAATTAATTAAAGATACATACAATATCACATTCTTTCTAACAATATCAAAATAAGAATTACTTGACATCCTTTTTGTGAAAATTTAGGTATTCATCATAAGCTGGTAAAAGTTAATGTCAATTCTTTAGCAAGGTTTTAGATATTTTGTTATTGCCTATATTTAAACATAAATATATATGTGTCGGGAATCGTGGGCGTATCATACTAGAGACAGTACATCAGAGCCTTCAATAGTAGATGACGAGATGATGACGATGGCTTTAGAATTGCGATGATGTTGAGGCTAGAATTGAGGTTTTTTTTCAGTCTTGCCTTGGTTAAAGTTCTATGTTTTCTGAAAGAGTTACGTATTTGTATGATTTGATGTAAATATATATTTTTTAATCAAATTTATATAAAGAAAAGTAGCTACTGAACGTAATTGCATGATTTCTATAGTAATCTAAATAGTATTTTTTTCTTATTTAATGCATGTTAATTCTTCTTCTTCTTCCTCCTGCCCACCCCACGTTATGTGGGGTCGGCACAACATGTTCTTCTCTTCCATTCTCCTCTATCTTTCGTCACCTCAGCACTCACTCCTTTCTTTCTCATATCCTTTAATGCATGTTAATTATAAGATGTAATGTTTTGAAAAGATGTGTCTCGCCGAGTTTCTTGCCGGTCCATATTGGGATACCCTCCTTCAATTAAGAGGGTATTTAAATTTTTTCGGGTCAGAGGTGTAGTGTTAGAGCTTTATTTCACGTTCATAAGCGCATTGTAATATGCCTACTTAGATAATAAACTATCTTTATCTTTATGGAAATCGTCATCTCGTTGAAAAGCTTTATCTTGGAAAAAATATTTGGTCTACCTACAGAGACAATTCATGTCTCGTATTCTAGCAAATTTAATTTACTTTAAAAATGCCCTAAAAAGGTACTATCAAATACTAGTCCGTTAGGACTATAATCTCCCAAATTCAGATTTGGGAGATTATATTTGGTCTTATAAAGACCGAAATTTTCGGGTTGTTTTTTCGATTTTTGAGAAAGTGGCGTTCATTGCTCGAGGTCACAAACTTATATATTTATTGGGCATCATAAACAAATCTGCAAAAAATCATAACCAGATTTGACGCAAAGTCTAATGAATAAAGTTACTGTATTAAAATATAACACTCGCAAAAAAACTTCGTCTCCCGTTTAGGCGACGCAAAATAGAACGTCTACCACTCAGTTCTCATCTACTCAAAGGTTAACTGGAAGAAATCCCGTATTCGCCTTTGTACTGCCTATCCTGTGCCATATTTATGTTTTGTGTTGTGAGCTAGGCTAGTTTTTACGTACAGGCTATATTATGTTTGTCTATGTTGCTTTTGTGAAATTTAGTTTGTTGGTATAAACTATCCTAAACTTACATCTCAAGTGAACTAGAATTTGGCATCCATATAGATCTCAATTAGTTTGAATAGAATAGAAAACGAAAAGTTTGCCGGCGAAGTCAACAACGACGCATATTCTTAATATTGAACTTGGCTCTCATTTCACCTTTAAGGTTTTTATGGGATATAATTGCTTTTTGCAAAGAAGTTAGGGATTAGTATTCATCAAAAACGGTTTTTTGATGAATACTAATACCTAATCTGACCGACGTAGTCTTTCTTGAATATATTACCTTAGCCGATTACTCCGAAATCGCATTTGGCCGCTTAGCCAACATGCCAATCGCTTACGCTCCGTAGCGATCGAAACTCAACTGTCACTGTCGCACTAATATGGAAGAGTGATAGAGAGACACAAAGCGTTTCGTTGTTGAAGCGATAGCGATTGTCACCTTGGCTAGGCCGGCAGATTAGGTACAAATAAGATTTACTTTTTTCAGGTGGATGATTTTATAATTGGCTGCATTACCCCAATTCATAATGGCATAGGCCATAGTATTGTAAAAGTTGCAGGAGTAAGCGAGTCTGAATTACCGTCCAAAGATGGCTCCTTTCTGTTTCAGGTATTTATTGCTCATTTATGATATCTACTAAAATATCAGTATTTTAATAGTGTAGAACTATTTGTGAACCCCAGGCTTCCATGAGCTGCTTCATAAAGCATTTTTTAGCTTTACAAAGCTAAAAAAATATACAACAATATTGTTTCTAACTTTATATTCTATATGTTCGAGTTTCACGGGAGATCTCCCGTAAGACTCGAACATATTAGAATCATTGGGTACATTATCATTAGGTTTGATAGGATAGGCGGATAATGACTTTCGATTTTTCAACGTTTGCTATGCCCTCTGGTTTTTCACACGGAATTGAAACTGCCACTTTGGAGCAATTAAGTATATGAAAAATATCGTAAATTGCCCGTTTTTTATTGCACTTGAATGCATTATGCCTTCTTTTTTTCAGAATGAAACATTCAGTCCAACATCACCAGAAGAAATCTCAAAGACCGTCTCAATAATAGATTCGGTAAGATAACAACTGTTAGATCTCAATGATATCTGCGTCTAAAAGAGTCTGGCCAAGTTCATTTTGCACAGACTTTCACATTCCCTCCAGATTTTCTCATCTTTTACTTCTAATTCTAATTACTTTCTAAACGCTACGCATCTAGCTTTATCGTGCGAACGGCTAAGGAGTGGAATTCACTTCCTGCAAATCTATTCCCAGTCCACTATAATTTGGATCTTTTTAAATCGAGATAAAGATGTATATTCGACATCTTTTAAGTAAGCATGTTCCATCCTAGACTGCATCGGCACTTACCATCAGGTGAGATTGAGGTCAAGCGCTTACCTTTTCCTAATAAAAAAAAATCTAAATCCGTAATTGCTTCCATGACTTATTGACAGGAAATGGGAAGTTATTTGGATGAGCTCAGAGTCCAAGAACCGTGCGCTAGAAGAGTGTCACATCATACAGTTAGTCTCAAGTGGAAGCTGCCCAAAGCAATCGAAGGAATAATGGGATACGAAGTAAGTTTCACGGTCATTATTGTACAGAGGACCAAGGTTTTTTTTTTTTAATAAATTTGTATTCTACCTAATCTTAAGATTCGATAAGAAGAAGGCGGCCAAGCGGGCCCGGGCTTTTTTCGCAGGAGTAGGAAGAGGGGGGATTAAACAAGCTGCATGCAAAACGAAAATACTTTTATAGAGTAACTAATAGTTCCAAATTAAAAACAAAACTGTTCATGGGTCTAAAGAGGTAAAACTGTTAAAAATGTCCATTATGATTTCATCAGATGGATTATCGTGACTAAACTCGAATTGGCGAAACTTCTGCGACAACATATCCACAGTCACTCAAGCAAACAGAACAAGGAAAATCCTTGCAGACCAACCAAGACAACTACTGGGTACCCTGAGGAGACCAGATAATAGTACCACTAGCAGCCCAGCTGAGACAGAAAGGCTACTGGTGGAGACTCACTTCCCAGGATGCAAAGTAGTAAATGAGCAAGACCCAGAACAGGATACAATGAACTATAATCCAACTGAAAGCGAATGGAGAACAGCAAAATGTATAACAGAATATAACAAAACGACCTGGGCGGTAAATAGTTTTGATAACTTTAAATCGCCGGGAACGGACGGAATTTACCCAGCCCTACTAAAATGGGGTGGACATACATTAATCAAACACCTATCCAATCTACTGTGCAGCTGTATAGCCTTTAGATATATACCACATAAATGGAGGGAAGTGAAAGTGATTTTCCTCCCAAAGCCAGGCAAAACCGATTACTCGGACCCCAAGTCTTTCAGACCAATCAGCCTTACATCCTTCATGCTAAAAACACTAGAAAGACTATGTGACAGAGAACTGAAGGACACGGCCCTAAAAAACATAGAAATCCATCCAAACCAACACGCCTACAGTCAAGGGAAATCAACTGACTCAGCTCTCCATGCTGTAGTAAGCAACATAGAGAATGCGCTAGCAAGGAAGAATTCATGCCTAGGCACCTTCATCGACATAGAAGGAGCCTTTGACAAGACAAACTTTAGCAGCATTCAGCAAGCATTACAAAGACATAGAACCAATCCACTCGTAACCGAATGGATAATGAATATGTTAAGACAGAGAATAATAAAACTATCCGAAAACCAAACTCATCAAGCACTAGTCATGAGAGGATGCCCCCAGGGAGGAGTACTCTCACCACTGCTATGGAACCTGGTGGTGAACGAATTGATAACAAAATTAAACAACAAATATTTTATGACTATAGGGTACGCAGATGACTTAGTAATACTAATCAGCGGCCTAGTAATAAACACACTGTGTGATCTCACACAGACAGCACTGAAAATAGTAGAGAAATGGTGCAAGGAGAATGACCTATCGGTAAACCCAAAAAAGACCGACACAATTCTCTTCACACACAAACGAAAACTGGGTACATACGAACTGCCAACCCTTTTTGGCACAAGATTGACACTTTCAAAGGATGTAAAATACCTAGGCATAATCCTGGATGATAGACTGAACTGGAACAAACACCTGGACAATAAACTAAACAAAGCAACAGTAGCCTTTTGGCAATGCCGGAGGATGGTGGGCAAGAGATGGGGACTTGCTCCTCACATCAAACTGTGGCTATACAAAATGGTAATAATGCCAATGATCAGCTATGGCTCGGTCGTATGGTGGCCCCGCACCCAGCTAACCACGGTAATAGACAAACTAAACAAAACACAAAGACTAGCATGTGTGGCTGCGACGGGCTGTATGAGAACTACTCCGACTGCGGCGCTAGAAATAATGCTAGGACTCCTACCATTACACATATATATACAAAAAGAAGCGGCTGCCACGGCTCTTCGGTTGAAAAAGCTAAACCTATGGACATCCCTCAGCTCATCGCACAAGAAGATCTATGAAAATATGATCTCAAAACTACCCATGCTGGAGGCGCCCATCGACAAAACACCAAAAACTATGATCTTCTGGAAAGAATACGCCATATCATTAACAGAAGATCCTAAAGAAGGACTAGACCAAACAAACCTAAGAATATTCACAGACGGCTCAAAAACATTTGAAGGGACAGGATGTGGTGTCTTCTCGGAGGACCTGAACATACACATCTCAAAACCCCTGGGAGAACATAACACGGTATTCCAAGCTGAATGTGTGGGAATAATAGAAGCTTGCAATGCTATAACAAGACGACAGGCGAAACACGAAAATATACTAATACTGTCAGACAGTAAATCAGTACTACAAGCGCTATGCAGCGACAAACTTAATTCAGAACTCATACTCGAATGTCATCGAAGCCTCACGGAAGTGAGCAAAGAAGGCAACAAAGTGACAATTCAATGGATAAAGGGGCATAGTGGATCAAGAGGAAACGATGCAGCGGACGAACTGGCCAGGAAAGGCTCAGAAACGCCGGCATATGGACCCGAGCCCATCATACCCCTACCAATATCCTATATACACAACCAGCTAGACCTACATCACAGACAACTGCACAATAAATACTGGAAGGAAATGGACACATGCAGGCAGACCAAGGATTTTCTACCGGAACTGAACCACAAACTCACCAAAATACTACTGAAAACACCTAGACATCAACTACGTAAATTAGTAGGATTAATTACAGGACATAACACACTTAACAAACACCTACACAATATGGGTAAAACAGACAGCCCCATGTGCAGAGCGTGCATGGAAGAAGAAGAAACAACAAAACATATTCTCCTAGACTGCAAACAGGTAGAAGTATACAGGAACAAATACCTAGGGAATCCGTGCACACTAGGAGAGGCAATTAGCAACCTGAAAACTTTGCTAGGTTTCGTGGAGGAGCTGGGGTGGTTAGAGTAGCGCTACCTCGTTTCACGCAAAATAGGCACAATGGTTGTCGATTTGCGGAAAATGCCCAGAAGCACTAACTAACTAACTAACTATCGTGACTAAATTACCACAGTTACAGTTTGGTTGTTTGTATGTTAGCATATTAGTAGACGGTACAAGATGAGAAATGAATTTGAAATAAATATGCCATGTTTATTTTATTTTTGGCAGTCATGCTGTAACTGAGTAGGTAATATTAGAGCCCCTCTTGTATGTAGTCGGAATTTAGTCTAGAAGCGAGGAAACGCAATAAGCAAGTAAGTACAAATTCTGCGTAATAAAACTGGCAGGCAGAAACGTGTGTAGTGAAATGCAGATAAATACTTCAAAATGTCATGTATCTATGAGCGGTTTTTTTGGCTCTCCCATAAAAAACATCGACATTTGCTCAGCCAAAATGTATGCTTATTTTTCGGGGTTGGTCCGACCCATAAGTCATATTCACCTCGCAAAAATAGCCAAGGGTTAAAAATACCCTGTATAACGTACGTAAATAAATATCATAAATTCAAATTAACTTCTTTTTTAGATACTGGTGGACGGCAAATCTATTGAGAGGATAAGTAATCCAAGGCGTTGCATGGCGGTAATCAGCTGCCTCCCTCCCGTCCAGCGACTTCTGATCACTATCCGGACCATCACCAAAACCGCAGATCAAGGGTTCCTCCCTTGCACCACTATCGGATATCACCCACGTGATAATAAATTTATATGCGTTTAAAAGTTAACTGCTAATTATGACACTATTTATTTTCCGAATCTCTAATGTTAGAATAGAAGCGGTTGTTACATTTACCGTTACACCGCACCGATCTGTGCTTCGAAAATTTATGAAGAACGAAAACGTATCGTCACTCACAGGGTTAAAAGGGGTTATTACGAACGGATAGACTTACGATAGGATCAGACTGCGGTAGTAGTTGCAACGGTAAATGAAATTACCGCTTAAGTCAAGCCCTTTCTTACCTTAATTATTTAAAATTTGTATCCTTGTCTTATATTTACATAAAATAGTTAAAACTTGTCTTATTATTATGTCAGTGAAAAATAAAGTTAAAATTGAACTGTAACAATCTTGTATGCATTTTGAGCTAATTTACCGCGTGATGTGATTCCATGGAATTTAGTAAGAGCGCAGTAAACATAAGCATGAAGAAGTACGGGTTTATGGCAAGTTTAGCGCCACTAGTTAACCGGTTAAACATGGCAGCGATTTTGATAGCCATAGATCAGCAAGTGATTACCATCAGGTGATCCGTCTGCTCGTTTGCCTCCTGTGTCATAAAAAAAAGTGTTAAGCAAACGTCATAATTTCATAGAAGTTTGACATTTAAAATTATAACTATGGAAGGTAGAGGCAAGGAACGAAATATCCATATACCAAAAAGTGTCCGACAAAAAACCATAAATAGGTGGCGCTACAATACCTATAGGTAAAAAACTTAAGTCACCTGTTGTATATAGTTGTGAAGTGTTCGAATAGACAATACATGTTTAAAAGACACACACAAACAAAACAAATGTCTATTCGAACGCGTCACAACTACATACAACAGGTGACTTAAGTTTTTTACCTATAGAATACTTGAGAGGAGTTTCTGTTCCTTGCCTCTACCTTCCATAATTATAACATTTGCACTATGGAAGGTAGAGGCAAGGAACAGAAACTCCTTAGGTAGAATTGTTGCAAAAGTGTCCAGCTGTCACCTATAAATAATGGTTCCAAATCTTTCCAGAGTAGCGCTAGAGTAGCTAGGAACCTAGGCGTTATTGACGGAGTGAAGTGCGCTGTCTATGATTAGATTTTTTTCTCAAGTATACTAGGCAATTGTAGCGCCACCTATTTATGGTTTTTTGTCGGAAACTTTTTGGTATATGGAGATTTTGTTCCTTGCCTCTACCTTCCATAATTTGTACTGTCTGGGCTGCCAAAGTCACTACCAACTTATCTTAGTGTGACTCTAGTCATATATCGCATGCTATTTGTTGCTAGGTTTATGGAGCCCTATTTGAGTTTGCATTTAAGGACAGCCCAGACGAGATGATCAAACGACCGATTTGATCAGAAAATAAATAGGCGACTAGAGTCAGACCAAGATAAGTTGGCAACGATTTTGACAGCCCATACAGTGCAGGTGTTATTTTAAACGTCA